>NC_134886.1:4132029-4134529 GCF_041734735.1 Babylonia areolata
ACAGAAAGAGAGACAGACAGACAGACAGAGACAGAGAGACACAGAGAGAGACAGAGAAAGAGACAGAGACAGACAGAGACAGAGAGAAACAGAGACAGAGAGACAAGAGACAGAGAGAGAGGCAGACAAACAGAGAGACAGACAGAGGGAAAGACAGAGAGAGAGAGAGAGAGAGCGGGGTAAGACAGAGGGAAAGATATAGAGGAGAGAGATAGAAAGGCAGATTGATATATAGACACAGATATAGATATATACATACTATCTAGAGAGAGAGAGAGACAGAGACAGAGAGACAGAGAGAGAGACGGACAGACAGACAGACACAGAGGCAGAGAGAGATAGAAAGAGATAGATAGATAGAGATAGATAGATAGAGAGAGAGAGAGAGAGAGAGAGAGAGAGTGTGTGTGTGTGTGTGTGTGTGTTTGTGACACAGAGGGAGGGATGAGAGACAGAGGGAGAGAGAGCGACAGAGAGAGAGAGAGAGAGAGAGCGACAGAGAGAGAGAGAGAGAGACAAACAGAGAGAGACAGAGACAGAGGCAAAGAAATAGGCAAACACTCAAACCACTCAGACAGAACTGAACCGCGAAAGGGTCAAACAAGGCGGAAACTGACAAAGAACAGGACAACAACAACAACAAAAAACCCCACAAAACAACAACAGCAACAGCGCTCAACACGGTGGGTGGCCGATCCTCCAATGGTTTCACAAAGTTTCAGTAGCTCAAGGAGGCGTCACTGCGTTCGGACAAAACCATATACGCTACACCACATCTGCCAAGCAGATGCCTTGATCAAGCAGCGTAACCCAACGCGCTTTGTCAGGCCTTGAGAAAAAATAAATAAAATAAAATAAGTTAAATAAATAAATAAATAAATAGATAAATAAATAAATAATAATATAATTTAAAAAAATAATTATGATACTACTACTAATACTACTAATAATAATAATAATGAAAATAAAATAAATAGAACAAAAAAAATTAAAAAAGACAACAGTTTCAGTTTCAGTAGCTCAAGGAGGCGTCACTGCGTTCGGACAAAAACCATATACGCTACACCACATCTGCCAAGCAGATGCCTTGATCAAGCAGCGTAACCCATCGCGCTTTGTCAGGCCTTGAGGAAAGACAACAATGATGATAAATAAGCAAATAAAAATAAAACTGAAGAGAACAACAGCAGCAATGTCCAGCGAGTTTTTTTTTTTTTTTTTTTTTAAACCCTTCTGTTGTTCTTGAGTCACCTTTACCTGTCTGCCCTCCCATCACCCCTCCCTCCCGCCCCCCCCCCCCCCTCCCCCCACACACACCCCATCAAGGTGTGAACGCTACCCTCACGGTCACGCTTCGAACACGCTGCCATCAGTTAACTGTACATGTGGAAACAGGATTTTGACATTTTTGTCACACGATGGACCGCACATGTAGAAAAAAAAGGGGGGGGGGATTTTATTCTTTGGGGGGGGGGGGGGGGTGGTGGTTTTTTTTTTTTTATAAGGCGGATGCCACGTTTGTGGAGAAACAATTAGTTACATGAGAGACCCCACATGTAGATATACAATTTGTTACACGGAAAATGTCGCGCGTGTGTGGAAAAATAATGCGTTACAGCACACACACACACACACTTTTTTTTCTTTTCTTTTCTTTTCTTTTTTTTTTTTTTTTTTTTTTTGAAAGGGAGGGTGGTCGACACAGACTGGCATGGACATCACCTCACACACACACACACACACACACACACACACACACACACACACACACACCCTTTCCCCAAGATGACAGGTTGACCCTCACACTCACACACACACACACACACACGCGCGCGCAAGCACGCACGTACACACACACACACACGTACACGCACACACACATACATACACACACGCCTCAAGAATACAGAATGGCACATAAAAAAAGAACGAGTTGAAAAAGACTAAAAGTCAGCATGGTAATTCCATGCGCATGAAAAAAAGTGTAAAACTAAAGCCAAGGCAAAGCAGAATAACATGAAACACGAATTAAAACAACAGTCATAAAACAAAATTAATTGTGTTAAACTTATATGTAATATATATATATAACATATTATAGCAGCATCTGTTAGAATCGAATTAGAATTTTTTTTTTTAATAATCATTTAAAAGTTTACACTGATGGCTTGTTTATGGATGACAGCAGTGCAGGATCTGCTTTTGTCATTCCTGGCCTAAAAACAGAAAAATCATATTATTTAGGTAAGGGGCATTCCATTTTTTACAGCTGAATGGTGGCCATTCTTATGGCCTTAACTCTTTCCATACGAACGGCGAAAGAGACGACGTTAACAGCGTTTCACCCCAATTACCATCATCAAAATATTGCAAGCGGAAGGCTCTTATACTGAAGAGGTGAATGTTGACAAAGAATACCACAGTTCTGACGACGGAAGATAAAGGTTGGGTCATTCAGACACCCACTGGACATCCGAGGGGTCTGTGTAGAGGAGAAGAG
>NC_134886.1:4139529-4162029 GCF_041734735.1 Babylonia areolata
CCACATCACACCACATCACTCCCACACCACATCACATCACACCACACCACATCACATCACACCATATCATACCACACCGCACCACACCACATCACACCACACCACACCACATCACACCACACCACACTATATCATACCACACCATACCACACCACACCACATCACACCACACCATATCATACCACACCACATCACACCACACCACATCACACCATATACCACACCATACCACACCACACCACATCACACCACACCATGCCACACCATATCATACCACACCACACCACACCATATCATACCATACCACACCATACCACACCATATCATACCACACCACACCACACCACACCATATCATACCATACCACACCACACCACACCATATCATACCATACCACACCACACCACACCATACCATACCACACCACACCACACCATATCATACCATACCACACCACACCACACCATATCATACCACACCATACCATACCATATCATACCATACCACACCACGCCACACCATACCATACCATACCATATCATACCACACCACACCATATCATACCATACCACACCACACCACACCACACCACACCACACCACACCACACCATATCATACCACACCACACCATATCATACCATACCACACCACGCCACACCATACCATACCATACCATATCATACCACACCACACCATATCATACCATACCATACCACACCACACCATATCATACCACACCATACCATACCACACCATATCATACCACACCACACCACACCATACCACACCACACCATATCATACCATACCATACCATACCACACCACACCACACCACACCATACCACACCACACCATATCATACCACACCACACCATATCATACCACACCATATCATACCACACCACACCATACCACACCATATCATACCACACCACACCACACCACACCATACCACACCATACCATATCATACCACACCATATCATACCACACCACACCATACCACACCATACCACACCACACCACATCATACCATATCACACCACACCATACCACACCACACCACATCATACCATATCACACCACACCACACCATACCATACCACACCACACCATATCATACCACACCACACCATACCACACCACACCATATCATACCACACCACACCATATCATACCACACCATATATTACCACACCACACCACACCACACCACACCATATCATACCACACCACACCATACCACACCACAAGACACCACACCACACCACTCCACTCCACACCACACATCACTCCACATCACATCACTCCACACTACACTACACCACATCACAACACACCACTCCACACCACACCACACCATACAACACCATGCCACACCACACCACACCACACCACAAAACACTACACCACACCACACCACATCACTCCACACCACACTACACCACACCACACCACACCACACCACACCACACCACACTACACAACACCACACCACTCCACACTACACCATACTGCTTCACACCACACTACACCACACCACACCACACCACACTACTTCATCGCTCATTGCCAAACGAAAGATATAATAATAATAATAAACAATAATGAAGATGTTGATAATGATGATGATGATGATAATAATAATAATAATAATAATAATAATAATAATAATAATGATGATGATGATAATAGTAATAATAATAAAAATGCAGGCTTACTCAGCCTAGTACCGCCCCCCCACTCCCCTCTTAGATTTGGGGCTTACCGCGGCTTTACAATGAAATAAACAAATCAAAGTACAAAGACTTAAGACTACGATACACTGCTACCAAGGTGAGGAAAAAAAAAAAAACAACACAAAAAAACCAACAACTCCACACAAAGTGTCGTCAGCAAAGAGAATTCATCTGTCAGACAAAGATCACTTTCAGTTTCAGTGTCAGTAGCTCAAAGAGGCGTCAATGCGCTCGGACAAATCCATAAGTATACGCTATACCACATCTGCCAAGCAGATGCCTGCCTGACCAGCAGCGTAACCCAACGTGCTTAGTCAGGCCTCGAGAAAAAGAAAAAGAAAAGATAAATACATAAAAAAGAACTACTACTACTAATATGTATAAGGCACAAAAACTTGAAGTCAACTATAAGCGTACAAACAAACAAACAAACAAACAAAAAAAACAAAAAAAAAGAAAGAGAGAGAGTGAAACAAGTGTTAACCATTCCAGAGCCTTCCTCGGATATAAGTATTTTTTTTGAACAGATTGAATTTTCTTTACAACAATGCTTTTTGTTGTTGCAACTGTTGTTGTTACTGTTGTTACTGAGAACGACATCTCACACCCCTATGGCGAGCTGCAACAAGGGAAGAGATCACACGGAGGTCAGAAGAAGCGCTTCAGAGATATTCTGAAAGTCTCTCTGTAAGCGTTTGATATCAACCCTGACTCCTGGGAGGAATCTGCAGTGGACCGTGACAAATGGCGCGCTGCTGTGCACAAAGGTGCCAAGTTGTGCGAGGCCAACAGGACTGCTGTTGAGAAGAGGCAGGCCAGAAAGTCACGGGCAAACAAGCTCCCTGACAATGATATGCCTGTCTTTGTCTGCCCCAACTGTCAGCGAACATTTCGTGCGCAGATTGGACTGTTCAGTCATCTGCGCACTCACAGATAGATTTATGAGCACCCCCCCCCCACCCCCAACCATCACCACCCTCCCCCCATCCCCCAGCTGGATGACAACGATGGTCATCATCGATCTCGATGGACACACACCACTGTTGTTACTGAGAACGACATCTCACACCCCTGAGCGATCCATGCCATTACGAGTTGGGAGGGTCTCTTCCTTAGCGTTTGGGAGACACATTATTGTTTGACCTCACACCCCTTCCCCCCCTCGCCCGCCCCCCCCTTCCCCCTCCCCCCGCACCCCCCCAACGAGTCCTCTGACCAGCTCTCCCCACCCATGGGCTAGTTTGCTTCTAATCGTAAATATCAGAGTTTTTCTTTTTTTCTTCTTATTTCTGTTTTTTGTTTGTTTTGTTTTGTTTGTTGCTTTTTTTGTTTGTTTTTTTTCCAAAAGCTGTCACCGCAATGTATTCCTGGAGTTATAATCTCACACACACACACACGCACGCACGTATGCACGCACGCACACATGCACGCACACACGCACGCACGCACTCATACACAAACACACACGCATATAAACACACATACACACATATACGCACAGGCACACACACACATACACACACACACATAGAAGCACACACGCACACCAACTCACACACAGACACACACGCACACACACACGCACACACACACACACACATACCACCCACAAACACCAACATCCCCCGCCCCCACACGCACACACAGATACACACACCAACACACACACACCAACACACACACATACACACACACACTCCAACACACCCACACCCACCCACACACACACCAACACACACATACACACACTAACATACACACACAAGAAAGCAACGGAAAACAACAACAACAACCACACCCACCCACACCCACCCACACACACACACACACACACACACACACACACACAAACGTAAAAAAAAAAAAAAAAGAAGAAGAAAAAAATCTCCCTGGGGATCAACCTTAAGGGGGGTCTCGGGGGGGGGGGGGGGGGTGCAGAATGGGGGAAGTGCTGTCTATTCCGCAGCACCTGTCGTGTTCACAGTCTTCCCTCCCGTTCTCTTGAAAAGGCTCCTGGTGTTGACATCCCCTCAGAAGGTTGTGTCAACATCGACTGGTGTTGGAGGTCGCTCATGCATGCATTGCATCTTGATAGGTTTTTTTGTTTGTTTGTTTGTTTTTTCGGAAAAGGTGTGTGTGTGTGTGTGTGTGTGTGTGTGTGTGTGTGTGTGTGTGTGCCGTGGAAGCTGTGATACGTAGACTAGAAATGAGTGTGTGGAGGAGGGGGGTAGAGGAGGTGCAGGGTAATGTGTGTGGTGTATGTGTGTGTGTTGGAGCTCATGTACGTTTATATGTATTTGACTGTGCTTTCATATCTTTGAAACTGCATGTTCGGTGCATATCTGTTATGCATGTGTGGGTGTATATGTGAATGTGTATCTTCATGTTTTACATCTATTTGCTTATATATCATTTATTCACCTTCTTCTTTTTTTTTTCTTTTTTTCCCCTCAAGGCCTGACTAAGCGCGTTGGGTTACGCTGCTGCTCAGGGCATCTGCTTGGCAGATGTGGTGTAGCGTATATATGGATTTGTCCGAACGCAGTGACGCCTCCTTGAGCTACTGAAACTGAAACGGAAACGGAAACGGAAGAGGGCCTCTTCCTCCACACTACTGCTTCATTCAGTCCACCAGTGGGTCGGCCTCTGGGTGTGAGAGAAAACTTTGGAAGAGTGTGGAGGTGTGGGGTGTTGGGTGGATGGGGGGTCGGGGGGTGGGGGTGGGAGAGATCGGAGGTATTCGTCTTCATGTGATTTGGTGTTTATTTAATGTCGTTCATGCTTTATTTCAGTCGGGTTTTTTTTTTTTGTTTTTTTTTTTTTACTTTACCTTGTGTCTGTTTTATTAGATACAATTATCCACAATCAATTATAGACAAAAAGAAGAAAAAAAAGAGAAAAAAAGAGAGAGAGAAAAAAAAGCACACACACACACACACACACACACACACACACACACACACACACACACACAAAACAACAACAAGAACAAAAACAACCCAACAACCGACAACAACAACAACAACACAAAAAAAAAGAGAAGGAAAAAAAAAAGAAGAATTAGAAAGCAACAGTGTCTGAAAAAAAAAAATCATTTGAATAACAAGAAAACAAAGATCCAATCATCCATACTACATTGGTGCTTCCACATGCACTCACACAATGATATGCGTACGAATACATATGCATTACATAATAATAGTAATAATAATAATAATAATAATGATAATAATACTACTACTAATAATAATGGATACTTATATAGCACACTATCCAGAAATCTGCTCTAGGTGCTTTACAAAAACGCTTTGTTAACATAAAACATTACATCTACATGACGACCACCTGACGGCGCCAACTGGGGAGACAACTCCTGATACACATGACCACCACCTGCCGTCATCATCAGAACAGTCATCACTTAGTCCACATGAATGCATAACATCACGATCTAAGCAGTCATCACCTAGTCTGCATGACGACCACCAGACGTCGCCATCTGGGGAGAAAACACCTGGACTGTATGACTACCAGAGGTCGTCATCAGCGGAGACAACGACTGGTCTATATAAAGACCTTTTTACGTCGTCATCCGAGGAGATGAAACTACAGCTTGTTAACTACCTAACATTGCATCAAATCAGTCATCACATTGTCTACACGAAGAACACCTCATCACCTTGTATTTTGATAGTATAAGGCCCTTTATCTATCATTATCTTAGTTTTAAATTCGGATATCTCATTATCTAATGATATTTTTTTCTACGATTCATTCTAGCTGATAAATGACTAAGAAGTTGCAAATAACATGTAGGAATCTATCAGTATTGCAATGGAACTCCCGCTCTTTGAGTACAAATATTGATAATCTGCGTGCTTACCTTTTTGAAAATTCTCATCATATTCTCCTTTTTCAGTCATTGAATGTTACTAAAAATAAGTTACCGAATCTGAAAGGTTATTATTATCCTCCGGTTTATCATATAAGCGAGGATTCTGACAAGATTAATACAGCTATTTACGTACAATGTGGTTTGAATTACGCAAGTGTCCATCCATCTCCTATTTCAAACTATACTGAAAAGATGTCAGCTACGTTTGTAAAATTGCATGTCTCTAATAATCAAATCATACATTTTGCGTCAGTCTACTATCCCAAAGGTCCAAGTAAGCAAAATACAAATTGGTTGCGAACATTAAATTGCTCAAAAGAAAGATGGATCATCGGGGGAGATTTTAATTCCCATGCTCCCTTCTGGGATAGTGATTGTCAAATAATATCTCATCCTGACTTTGTTGAAAATATTGTTGATTCATCGTTGCATTTACTGAACGATGGGAGGATTACACGTATCCCAGATGTGGCTCATCATAGAGCATCGGCACTTGACCTAACCTTCATATCACCATCTCTAGCTTTAACAGTACAGTGGGATACTGGGGATGATCCACTAGGCAGTGATCATGTGCCAATCACACTGTCTTTTAAGGATTGTAATATATCTAAATACAGCGGAGAAGACGAAATCCCAAAATTCAATTACAAATATGCAAACTGGGAAACATTTCAAAACTATCTTACGAACATTTCTGAAAGTGAAATTTTTTGTGAAGATTTAAATGTTTTTTATAACAACTTTCAAAAATCAATTATTGGAGCTGCTGAAATAGCAATTCCCAAAAAAGGTTCAAAGAGGGAGTGACATTTTTTCTGGAAATGTTTGGTGGAATGATGCATGTGCGGAGGCTGTAAATACAAAGAAACTAGCATACCTAACATGGTTGAAACTCAGAAAAGTACGTGATGAAGATGTAAAAGAAGCCGCTCATAAAGAAATGTGTAACACAAAAATCAAGGCGAATAGAATCATAGCCCGAGAAAAAAGACAATACTGGTCACAATTCTGTTTGAATGAAGTATCTGACCATAAGGATATGAAGAAAGTGTGGGCCAAAATGAAAGAAATGAAATCAGGCATTGTTCTCCAAGACTATCCTATTAAAACAAAAGATAAAGAGTTTCTGTCCCCTCAAGAGAAGGCTGAAGAATTTGTTTGTATGTATTCTAAAACAGGCAGTGTAGATAGTTTGTCAACTAAACAAAAGACTTTAAGAGAGGAAGAAGAAATCAGTGACAAATATAGAGATCCTACCCCACAAAATGATAATACAATCAATTCGGCAATAACTTTACATGAGGTAAAGAACGCTATTCATTTGTTGAGTAACAAAAATGTGTCAGTTGGTAAGGATGTAGTATCTTACACCATGTTAAACCATTTGCCAGAAAACTGGTTGATTATATTACATACATTATTTCAAAAGTGCTGGGAATGTGGACAAATCCCTGAGGTATGGAAAACTTCCATTGTAACTCCTGTATTAAAACATAGTAAACCTCGAACAGAAGCTTCGAGTTATAGACCTATTTCGGTTACCTCCCACGTTGGGAAAGTCATGGAGAAAATTGTAAATATTAGAATGGTGTATTACTGTGACAAAAATAACATAATTCCGTCAGCTCAAACTGGATTCCGGAAAGGAAGATCTACAATTGATCATCTGACCCGTCTCACTACCCAAATTAAAAAACAGTTTTCTAAGCGAAAAAGTATCCTTGCGTCCTTCTTCGATCTTACTAAAGCTTATGACCGAGTGTGGCATAGCAGACTGTTATTTAAGCTGAAACAAATTGGTCTGTCGGGTCATGTTTATGACTATGTTAAATCCTTTTTAAGTGGGAGATATATAGTGGCAAAAGTGGGAGTAACTTTATCAACCTCTAGGCCTATAAACATGGGAATCCCGCAGGGTTCCATTATTTCTCCATTGTTGTTCAACATTATGCTTTATGATTTACATACATGTTTTTCATCATCTACCAAGCTGGCTCAATATGCTGATGATATTGCTATATGATTCAGACATCCTTGAGGAAAAGGACAAGCCTACATTACATAAATTATGTACAGAAACATTTTCAGGGTGAACTCGATAGACTGAGTAGCTATATGCAATCTAATGGTTTTGAGTTTTCTGTAGAAAAAACACATTTGATCCTCTTTAATAATGGTTATAATCCCAGCAAACTACCACGTTTTTTTTTAGGAGGACGTGAAATATTTTTCAAGTCGGAAATCAAATTTCTTGGGATCCTATTTACTTCAAAACTAAACTGGAAGAAACACATTGATTCAATGGTGACTAAAGCAGTTAAAAGTTTAAATTTCTTAAAAATTGTAAGTCACTCTCCTTGGGGACAAGACTCCAAAATTCTTTTACATTTAGCGACATCTCTCGTAAGATCAAGATCGACCTACGGTCATGAAATTTTCTTTTCTGCCCCGCCGACGTTCCTAAAGAAGCTGCGAATAATTGACAGTAAAGCTGTGAAACTGGCTTTAGGGGTACCTGTGCATACTAAGACCTCAGAAGCCTATAAGCTTGCGGGTATTCTACCACTAGATGAAATCAGAAAATTAAGTTCTGCTAAATATATTGTGAGATGTACAGCAGTGGATGATTTTGAGGAATTAAATATTAGGGTCTGATATTGATTTTCCAAAAATGCACAAAATAATTCAAATCTACAAACCATTCGCACATATGTGTCAGATATTTTAAATTCTTCAGACATTGATTTGCATGATATGGCACCTCGTGTTCTGGTGCCACCTGTCCCTCCCTGGGAGTTAACAAAAGCAAACGTCAACATATGTGCTTCTGACACAACAAAAGGAGAATCTCCACATATAATAGCAGCATCTGTCAGAATTGAATTAGAAGAAAATTTTGGTTATCATTTAAAAGTTTACACTGATGGCTCGGTCCTGGATGATAGCAGTGCAGGATCTGCTTTTGTCATTCCTGACCTAAAAACAGAAAAATCATATTATTTAGGTAAGGGACATTCAATTTTTACAGCTGAATTGGTGGCCATCCTTATGGCTTTAAATCATCTTGTTGATATACCAATCATAATAAGTAATATCCTATTTTGTGTTGATTCTCAATCTGTCTTAAAAGGTTTGCTCCTTTTTGAGAATAATCAAAGAGAAGATTTATTTTTTGAAATTAGGTATTTATTGCACTCCCTATTTGTGAAGGGTACAAATGTTGATTTTTGTTGGATACCATCCCACACTGGATTCCGTTATAACGACCAAGCAGATAGGGCAGCAAAAAGGGGAGCAAAAAATCATATAGATAGTATAAAAGTATATTGCCCATTGTCATACAAGGAAATAAGCAATATACTAGAAAGAGACTTTTATAGGTGCTTGAATTCAAGTCTAAAACCTCGTCAGTTGACTCTCTCAGACTTTGGTCCGATTCGCAGACCAATTCTGAGCTTAGCTCTCAGACTATTATCAAATCATTACGGACCAAGTATTGTTCTAATGTCAAGTGTATATGCTTTAATAACCTGACAATTGAGCATATAATTTTTCACTGTAGCTTGATGAAGCCTTTTGTACACGAAAGTGTGTCTTCACAAGTGACTGAGAACGTTGATGTTTTTGACTTTTTGCATTCATTATCAGTTGTTTCGCTTGTCAGTTTAACGACTTCTCTTTTACGAAGTCCTTTAAGTAATTTCCTGTAACTGTATTTAGAGGGGTTTTTTGTTTTTTTTGTTTGTTTGTTTGTTTTGTTTTTCTTTCAAATTTCACCCACATTTTTACCCTCATTTGCCCAGTTTCCCCAAACCCTCCATTCATCCACATCTCCCACCCCTTCTAACCGATAATACTCAGATGTATTCATAAATACTTTTACAAAATGTCTTCAATCACCGATATGTGTGACGGGACATTAAACAAAAATTCCTTCCTTCCATTACATCTATGTTACATACACACACCAAAATGTGACTACACACACACACACACACACACACACACACACACACACACACACACACTGCATACATACATTTTAACAATACATGTGTATCTAACAGCTACCCTAACACATACGCACACATAGGCAGGCACAACCTTACATAAACTCACGCACACACAATACACATTCATATACATGCATGTAGTTATGTACACATACATATGTATACACACATAGTCCAGCACAGCTAACGCAAAGGAAGCGGACCTGCCACAATTGAACTTACTGCTGAGGGAAAAGGTGGGTTATTATATTGCATATATATATATATATTGCATATATATAATATTATGCAATTATGCATCTGCACATACATTGATAGCAATGGAAAGTTCAGAGACACTCAAAATCGAAATCATAATTTCAAATCTTCGTGTTCAGCTCAAAGATAAATATGGAAGCTTTCTTACTCTGAAACGTTATCTTACCCAATTGGTGTTATATATGTACATTTTTTTACATTGATTTTGTCTTATTTGTGTTTGTTTCATAATGTTTTTTGTTTTCTATCTTATCTTATTTCATTTTTACTCTTCTGTTATTTTTTATGTTTTCTCTCGTGTTTATCAGTCCTAAAATGGCCCCTTTGCGATCGACTGGGCTATTATAAGAATCATGATCTGATTTGATTTCATTTTTATGTTATTTCTCATTCTGTGTTATCTCCTTCTGTTTAAGGCAGTTTGATTCATATTGTTTTGTTAGTGTTGTTGTTGTTGTTGTTTTATTTCGTCACGTTTATGTCATGGAGGAAGGTGGCAGAATGGTTAAGACGCTCAGCTGCCAATACAGAGAGTCCGTGAGGGTGTGGGTTCGAATCCCGCTCTCGCCCTTTCTCCTAAGTTTGACTGGAAAATCAAACTGAGCGTCTAGTCTTTCGGATGAGACGATAAACCGAGGTCCCGTTTGCAGCACGCACTTGGCGCACTGAAAAAGAACCCATGGCAACGAGAGTGTTGTCCTCTGGCGAAATTACGTAAAATGAAATCCACTTTCATAGGTACACAAATATGTAAGCATGCACTCAAGGCCTGACTAAGCGCGTTGGGTTATGCTGCTGGTCAGGCATCTGCTCAACAGATGTGGTGTAGCGTGTATGGATTTGTCCGAACGCAGTGACGCCTCCTTGAGAAAGTGAAACTGAAACTGAAACTTATGTTCATTTTGATCTGTGTCATTTTGTGTCCGCTTTGTTTCGTTTTCGTTTATCGTGGTTTGATTTTAATCGGTTGTTTTATATGACATTTTTAATTACAACACAAGCATTTCCCGTGCGAACACTGATACACAAGTGCGGGTGCATGAGTGTGCATGCGTGTTTGTAAGTGTGTGTGTGTGTGTGTATGCGTGTGAGTGTGTGCGCGCGTGCATGCGTGCGTGTCTGCGTGAGTGTGTGCGTATGTGCGCGCGCACGCGTGCATCTCTCTTACCTATTCATGAGAGAGAGAGAGACAGACAGACAGACAGACAGACAGAGACGGTGATTTTACATGCTGTACTTTAACATTTTCCAAGAGGGAGGGGGGGGGGGGGGGAGGAGCGAGTTTCACTCTACCCTTCTCCGTACTGTGCAGGGAAAAAAGCACACAGGCTCAGCAAGCACTGCTGCTCCCCCCCCCCCACCCCCACCCCACACCCCCACCACCCCCATCTCCCTCACTCCGGGTGGACGGTGGCAGGGACTGCAGACACTGCAGACACACAGACACACAGACCGACCGACCGAGAGAGAATGGAAAACCGGCGACGTTGACTGGTCATTGGGCTCTGGTCAATGAATGATTTTTTTTAGACGGAAAGGAGTAAAGTAGTGGATAAAGGAAAAGGGAATGCATGTGAATATTAGTGTAAAAAAAAAAAAAAAGAAAGTGTTCATGTTATGTATCAGAGGAAAAATATACTATAAGAAAAAGTATTAAAGAGATTGTGGTGTGTATTGAATGAGGTGTCATGGGAAGGAGAATATGTATATGCATATCAACAAGTATCAACCGACAACAATGTAAATATAAATAACAACATTAATCATAATACATCAAAGGAGGATACCAACTGGACTGGAGTTTAAAAATTTCTGAAAACATTCTAAGCAATGAATAATCATTCAAAATCTTTTCAGTGGCTAATGAAATATTGGAAGAAAAGTCATTACGATGTAATAATTAATTGCAATGTTTTTAAAAGCGAATATGTGAAATGCTTTTATTTGAGAACATATGTTTATTACTCTTGTTTAATCAAGTAATCCGCGTGTGTGGGGGGGGGGTGGGGGGGGGGGGGTGGGGGTGCGGGTATGTGCTGATTATCTGGTTGCGGTTTTCCGCAATTTATCTTTATTCTTATCTTATCTATTATAATCAATGTGCAGTATAGTAGGCTATGCTTATAATTATATTCAAATAATGTTTCTTAATTCTTTCTGTTTTTACATTAAGAATACTAGTTACTACCTGCAGTGTGTGGATGTATGTATGAAACGGTGTATGTGATATTTTTTTTACATTTGTATCTTCGAAATATTCGTAAAAGCTGTTGTTGACTTTTACAGTTATGGTCCCCATGTTGTTTACTTGTCTATGTTGTGATAATGCACCTGACCAAATTTTTCCAGTTGGAGATTATAAAGTTATTCTTATCTTATCCTATCTTAACTACATCTTTTGCTCGGACAATGAATGAGTAGATGGCTTACTTAGAGGCATCTACGTAGCACATGCGGTGTGCGTATAATATGAATTAGTTTGATCCCTGTGACGTGACGTCTCCTTAAGAAAGTGAACTAGACTCGATCATGTTTTTTACTGTTACATAGAGAAATCAATCACACCGCGCTTGAAAGTGCACAGGACATTGTATGTAACTGTATTCTAAACGCACAACACACTAATGTTATTTCACCAAAGTTTCAGCATTCTAGGAGTTAAGGGTGTACTACAACATGTTGACGAAAAAACACACCGCTTGAAAGTGCACAGGACATTGTAACTGTATTCTAAACGCACAACACACTAATGTTATTTCACCAAAGTTTCAGCATTCAAGGAGTTAAGGGTGTACTACAACATGTTGACGAAAAAAACCTCTGTGTAACTGTGTACGTGTATGTGTGTGTGTGTGTGTGTGTGTGTGTGTGTGTGTGTGTGTGAGAGAGAGAGAGAGAGAGAGAGAGAGAGAGACAGACAGACAGACAGACAGACAGACAGGCAGACAGACAGACAGACACACAGACAGAAACTATGCCTGAATATTGACATTCCTTTTCTTTTTTCCCAAGGTCTGAGTAAACGCGCAAACGCATACATACATACACATACTAATTCACTGACTCACTTGCACACAACGCACATAAACATACACACATACACACACACTCACACTTTCTCAAGGCCTGACTAAGCGCGTTGGGTTACGCTGCTGGTCAGGCATCTGCTTGGCAGATGTGGTGTAGCGTATATGGATTTGTCCGAACGCAGTGACGCCTCCTTGAGCTACTGAAGCTGAAACTGAAACTCACACACTCAAAAATACACACACACGCACGTACATACACACATATACACACAAAAACAGACACGTGCACACGCACGCTCGCACAAACCACTCCATCTCTCTCTCTCTCTCTCTCTCACATAAACACACACACCTTTGCCCCCTCCACACACACACACACCCCTCACCCAAAGACCAACCGAACCCTACCCCCCTCACACCAACCCCCCTCACACCACACCATCCACTTTGTTTCCAGAGCGAGAGCAGGAATAATCAGCTCGCAGGCGGTGTTGACCTACTTCATCACCCAGTGAAAGATGGCACGATAGTTTTGCCCTCACACATGAAAACACACCACTAGTGTATTGTTGACTTGGGGGGGGAGGGGTGGGGACGGTTTGTTTCTATTTCCTTCTCATTTTTGTTTTGTTTTTTCCCTCTGCATAACAATACCCACCACACAAAACAGATGCTGGGGAGCTGATGAAAATGAACACCACCACCCCACCTCAATTCTTCCTCCCCCCGGGGCGTGATTGCTTTGACTCATAGTAGCTGGAGGAGGATGATAACACACGTACGTGGTTCCACATGACTCCTTTGGTGGCTGAAATGGTAGACTGACTGGTCGAGATCAAAGTTCTGCACAACGATACTACTGATCTCCATTAACCTTTTCGTTTTGGAATAAAGAACCAATGGCAATCACACGAAGCAAAATAAAACAAAGAAACAAACAACAAAAACACCCCCACAACCTCAACCACCACGCAGCAATCTCCCAGAAGACAACAACCTCCCCGCCCCCTGCCCCCCCCCCCCGCCCCCCACCCCCCCCCCTCCCAAAAAAACAACAAGAAACAAACAAAAAAACAACAACAAAAACAGGCTCACAAACAAACAAAAAACAACCCCAAAACAAAAGCAACAACAAAAAAAACAACAACAACAAAAAAACAAAACAAAAAAAAACAACAACCAAACAGTTTCAGTTTCAGTTTCAGTAGCTCAAGGAGGCGTCACTGCGTTCGGACAAAACCATATACGCTACACCACAACTCCCAAGCAGATGCCTGACCAGCAGCGTAACCCAACGCGCTTAGTCAGGCCTTGAGAAAAAAAAAAGAAAAAAAAAAGGGGGGGAATAAATAATAGATAAGCTTACATAAATAAATAAATAAATAAATAAATAATAATTATAAAAAGGTAGTAGTAGTAATAATAATACTAATACTAATAGTAATAATAATAGTAATATTAAAAAAAAAACAACCCAAAAAACAAAAACAAAACAAACAAACAAAAAACAAAAACAAAAATAAAACACCCTAACAGATTATATCGTCTTCATCCGACAGGAAAACATTTCTGCATTCAAACGCTCGTCACTCACAAGAAAACATAATAGAACAAAACAATTCAAGCAGCCTATCGATGGACTGGTTATCGATACTACATTATTCATTTTCTGTAGATTGAGCGACCAGTGCACATGGTATATGACCAGGCAAAAAGTCAGCCTTCCCCAGGAAATAAGCAGATAAATAAATAAATAAATAAATAAATAGATAAATAAATACGTTTCTTTATGCTGAGACACAAGGCTTAGGCTTACTAAACAGCAGCGAAAACTTGAGCAAAGAAAACAAAGGATTCGAGAAAAAATATAAATGATGAATATATAGATAAAAACAAATAAACAAACAAACAACAACAACAACAACAAAAAGCGTCATATTCGAAATGAATAAATAGATAGATGTGTTTCTTTATGCTATGACACAAGGCGGATGCAAGAAAAATACTATGCAGAGCATTATGAATTTTGAACAATAAAACAAAAGAATTGAGAATGACAAAGAAAAAAATAAGTTGATAGATAAAAAAAAAAAAAGCGTCATATTCTATTGTAAATCTGAGCAATAAAACAAAATGATGGAGAATGACAAAGGAAAGAAAATAATAAGCTGATAGATATAAAAAAAAAAGCGTCATATTCGAGATTGACCCTTTTCTATTACTTGATAAAAAAACAACAACACACACTCACAACAAAAACCAAACAAGTGATGTGTGTTTTTATTTCACAGTAATGATTTGATCTTCTGTTCCCAATGCATTGCTTCTTTATTTCCTGATATACAAAAAAATGTAATGTCTGCAAAATTTATCGTCCTATTCCATACAGGCTTTCTTTTTGCTTTTTCCCCCCCGACACTGGTTTATGAATATAAATGTAAAGAGGATTGCATTCTTTTCCCCCAATTCCAAATACGCTCCCCTTTTACCTACACGCACGCACGCGCACGCGCACGCACACGCGCATACAGGACACAACACAACACAACACAACACTGCACAGCACACACACACACACACACACACACACACACACGCATCACACACACACGCATCACACCACACCATAAACATAAACAGACACACACTCTATCTTCTGAGACAGCAGGCATTCATTTTATAGCCATAAACACTATTATGGCCCCTAGCCTTTAATTCAACAGAACATTAATCATTTCCTTGTTTGAAAAAAAAAATGTATGTATGTATGTATGTATGTGTATATATATATATATATATATATATATATAGAGAGAGAGAGAGAGAGAGAGAGAGAGAGAGAGAGAGAGAGAGAGAGAGAGGGAGGGAGGGAGGGAGAGAGATAGATATATGTGTGTGTATGTGTGTGTACGTGTGCGTGTGTGTGCGTGTGTGTGTGTGTGTGTGTGTGTGTGTGAGATATGTTTATATATATATATATATATATATATATATATATATGAATATATATGCATGTATATATATATATATATATATATATATATATTGCATGTGTGTGTGTGTGTGTGTGAGTGAGAGAGAGAGAGAGAGAGAAAGAGAGAGAGAGAGAGAGGGGGGGGGGGTTCAGTGTATATATATACCAACTATACTATTATATTTACCCATTACTGTTTTGTTGCTGAAAAACTAACTGAAGTGATTATACCGAACGAGTTTCCACCAATGTTCTTTTTTTTTTTTTTTTTTTTTTTTTGCTTATCATTTCAAGACTATCTTTAGAGCTGTATTTTCCTCTGGTCCAACAGCACGGTCATCACCCTTCTTCTTCGTTCGATGGCTGCGACTTCCACTTTCATTCGTATACACGAGTAGGCTTTTACTTGTTTGACCGTTTCTACCTCTGCCATGTAGGCAGTCATGGTCAGTTTGTGTGTGTGTGTGTGTGTGTGTGTGTGTGTGTGTGTGGTGCATGTCCGGAATATTCTTCTTCTTCTTCTTCTTCTTCTTCTTCTTCTTCTTCTTCTTCTTCTTCCATTAATGCTCAGCGGTCATAACTTTGACCATTACTAGCATTTTATGCGTGCTGGGTATTTTCGTGTCTCCATAACCCACCGAACGCTGACATGGGTTACAGGATCTTTAACGTGCGTATTTGATCTTCTGCGTGCGTATACACACGAAGGGGGTTCAGGCACTAGCAGATCCGTACATATGGTGACCTGAGAGATCGGAAAAATCTCCACCCTTTACCCACCAGGCGCCGTCACCGTGATTCGAACCCGGGACACTCAGATTGAGAGTCCAACGCCTAAACCACTTGGCTATTGCTATTCTCGTATCCATAACGCTGATATAGAGTCCAGGATCTTTAACGTGCGTATTTTGATCTTCTGCATGCACACACAGACACACGAAGGGGGTTCGGGCACTTGCAGGTTTACAATCTTGTGACCTGGGGATATCGGAAATAATATCTCCACCATTTACCCACCAGGCGCCGTGACAGTGACCGGGGATTCGAACCCGGGACCCCTCGGAATGAAAACCTAACGCTTTAACCACTCGGCTGTTGCGCCCGTCACGGGAATCACTCGAGACACAAGCGCTGCCCAGTGATGGTATATTATGATGATGGTGGTGGTTGTGGTCAATAGCAACAATAGGAATCACGCATTAGTAACTCTCTCGCTCTCTCGAGACTAACACACACCGTCCGTATCAATTTCCATAGTTATTATCTGTCTGCAACGGCAGCTAATGTACAGACTTATGGACAGGAATCTGTGCTTTCTTGTCGTTTTCTGTAGCGTGATATTTTCCGCCAGTACTGCCACGGTTACTGTGGTTGCTACAAGCGATTGCAACATTCGTATAATTGTGATTATTTTGTGTGTAAGGTTGTCGTCAAACTTACCGTTTAAGCGTTTCATGTCTTGTAGGTATTCGTATTTAATGACTATGATTTTCTGACATCATTCATGTTACATACACCATTACATTTTTTTCCCTATTGTATATTATACAGTATTCCGTGTTCTGGCGTTTTGACAGCAGTTTCCTTTCCTGGAGACATACTATCTTTTTATACTATTATTATTATTATTATTATTATTATTATTATCAAAATGTTTCTAATCAAAAAACAAAATTTATTTTATGTATTTTCTTCTTTTTTTTTGTGCTGATATATTGTTTACCATATTTTTTTTCTCTGTTCAACAATAATTTGTGATGCTGATGATAATGACGATGAGGATGGTGATCATCATCTTCATCATTGTCGCGTCATCATGGCCATCATCATCATCGTCGTCATCATCATCATCACTACAACCACCCACAAGCAGCAGCAGCAGCAGCACCACCACCACCACCATCCACAATTATCTTCTCCGTTTGTATCACTTTTATCCTTCCTGCAGTTTGTTTGGGTTTTTTAGGGTTTTTTTTTTGTCATAATCTCTCTCTCTCTCTCTCTCTCTCTCTCTCGTGCACGCGATAACCTCTGTTGGAGATAACTTTCTCCCACGTGCTTGGTGACCAGGGCAGCAGTTAAGTCCCTTTGGTCAGGCGGGGTAGGCAAGCCTGACGCGTTGATGAGATCATAACTCCGCTTGGTCTTCTGGGAATTGGAGAGAAAAAAAAAAAAAAAAAAAAAAAAAGAAGAAGAAGAAGGAATAAAAGATTTTAAAAAAAAAAAAAAAAAAGGCATCGCCAAATGGCCGCTCCTTGGGAATTCTGTGGCAAATTATGGTAAAGTTAGGAGGAGGAAAGAAAAACATTGTTGGGTAAGCGGCGGTGGTGGTGGGGTAGGGGTTGGAAGTGTGCGTGTGTTTGTGTGTTTGTGTGTGTGTGTGTGTGGGGGGGGGGGGGGGCAAGGGGGGCAGTGGGGGGCGTGGCGGGGGCCGGGGGGATGCTTAGGGGCTTGTGGGTAAGAAAAGGGGTACGGTCGGGAATGGAGTGGAAGTTGGATTTATCTTGAAAAAAAAAAAAATAGAAGGAAGAGGTGGAGGGAGGGGGTTGGGTGGAGAGAAAGAGGGTGGCAGGTGGGGGGTGTGGATGGGGGTTTGCAAACTGAGACTGGTGAACAAATTCAATAAATTACCCTCCCTCCCTCCCCCACCTCACCTCCCTTTCCTCACACATACACACACACACACCCGCCTACAACTGGGTTTCCGGGCGATTTATTGCCACCTTTTTCCTACTGGGGATAGAATATAAAAGGTGGGGGGTGAGGGCGTGGGGAAGGGGTGGGGGGGGGGGCGTTGGGGGGGGTGAGGGGTGGGGGTGGGGGTGACAGTCTCTATGTGTCTCTGTTGTTCCTGACGTGGTACTTCTCGCCCAGACCGTCAGAAGATTCAAAAGAGTATGGTTGGTGTTTGTGTGTGTGTGTGTGTGTGTGTGTGTGTGTGTGTGTGTGTGTGTGTGTGTGTGTGTGAGTGGGAGAGTGTGCATGGAGCTGGGGGCGGAGGGGGCGGGGGGAGGGGGGGCCTGGGGGGGTTACCTTGCAATCACTTTGCAGCATTTCCAAAGAACACAGCCTGGAACTGTATTTTGTACTGTATTGGACTGAAATGCATTGCAATGTATTGTTTTGTGTCATACGGCATCGCATCTCAAGTTTCAAGTTTTAATTATCCTTTCACTCCTATTGGAGTATGGAAGATTACTGCAAAATAATCTTTTCGTGCCCAGAACAAACATTTCCAAATACACAACAATGTCACATAAAAGTTGAGAAAACACAAATGTCTTTTAACTCCAAAAGTATAACTAGGTAACATTTGCAAATCTAATCATCTTACTTACAGCTAACATGACTTTTTTTTTTTTGCCTCATTTGAGCATATTACAAAAATTAAAAACCGATTTTGGAGACAAATATTTTTTTTTAGGAACATATCTATTTCGTAACTGATCATAATTGGGACATTCCATTATAAAATGAAACATCACCAATCACAGACATGTTACAAACCTTACAAAACCGTAACTCTCGTGGTATGCCTTTGTGTCTCCCTGTTTCTATTCCCAGCTTATGATTACTACTTCGAAATCTGAAGAAAGCTGATGGACCTTGTCACAACAAGATCAGCGTGAAACTCGAGCTGCTCTCCCCGTCACAGCAACACTACCATCTTCCATCTATAACGTTCAAATTACGTTTTTCTATTTTCTATAAAATTTTGCCAGAGGAAGCTGCTTTGTTTCCACCGGTGAAATTTTTAATGACCCGATTTCACACACACACACACACACACACACACGGATAAGACCAGAAATTATGTGAATCCGTATTTCCTTATTGAATAGCAGGAAGAAAACGCAATATAATCTGGCATTTTCACCTTTTATAATTGGAGTGTTGGTACGCCGAACATTGTTGTCAGAGGTTGGCGCTGAAACTGAGACAGTTATCGTTCGTGCAAGATCTGGTTCGGAAAAAAAAACGTTCGTCTTTTTTTTTCTTTTTTTCTTTTTTTTTTGTTATGGCGATCATGTTATTTTCAGTGTAGTATTCATGTCTCATTAGATGTGTATAAAGTGTTTGTCACAGCGCCACATGCACACACGCACAAACAGACAGACAGACACACACACACAAGCTCTTTGTCAACTCAGAATAAGCGCACATTATTTAAACATCGAACGAGGAAGATATGCAAACATTCCCAGAGAAGAGAGGTTATGTGCTATATGTGAAGTTGTTGAAGATGAATTGCATTTCTTAGATTCGTGTATCTTATTTCATAATTTGCGAAGCCATCTAATCACTACTATACAGCAGTATGATCATCAATCAAATGTGATCTCTAGAAAAAATACAAAACAATATACTAAAACCAAGTGATTTATTCACCTGCGATGACTGTCAAAAAACACTTGCCAACTATGTATTTCAGTGCATGCGTATTAGATGACCGTTTATTTCTTTGTTCCCTTTGTTCTTTGTTGTGTCTATTAATCCTTCGGGATTTTATGACAATAAATGAAGTCAAGTCAAGTCAAGTCAAGTCACACACACACGCACATAGGTGCATGGATATGTATGTATGTGCCCAGGGTTCCTTTTTACAAGTATTCTCTCTCTCTCTCTCTCTCTCTCTCTCTGTGTGTGTCTCTCTGTGTGTGTGTGTGTGTGTGTGTGTGTGTGTGTGTGTGTGTGTTTTGAGTGGATCTTCAGAGAATCTCTCTCTCTTTCATTCTCACTCACTCACTCACTCACTCTCACCCCCTCTCTCCCTGTCTCTCATCCCCCCCCCCTCTCTCTCTCTCGCTCCGATCAAAACACAGACATCACAGTGACAGAAACGGCATTGCTTTTAATATCGGAAGCTAAGACTGTCCTTGTCTTATTTGTGTTGAACGTTTCCTATTCTTTCTTTCTTTCTTTTTTTTAAAATTTTTTTTAATCACTTTTGTTCTCGTTTATTTGGGTTGTTGTCGTTGTTATTGTTGGTGTTGTTGCTCTTGAATCCGTGGCGGAATCGTCTGCTGTTGGCCAAGAAAATTAAATTTTGAAGTGTGTGTGAGAGAGAGAGCGCTCCGACTGACATTTTTTTTCTCCTCATTCTCTTCCTCTTCACTGTCCACTCTTCCCTTTTCCCACACGCCTTCCTCTCCCTTCCTCTTCACTCTCCCTTTCTTCTCTCCACTGGCTTTTCCTCTCCACTCTCCCTTCCTCTCCACTCTCCTTTCCTCTCCACTGTCTCCACTCTCCCTTCCTCTCCACTCTCCTTTCCTCTCCACTGTCTCCACTCTCCCTTCCTCTCCACTCTCCTTTCCTCTCCACTGTCTCCACTCTCCCTTCCTCTCCACTCTCCCTTCCTCTCCACTGTCTCCACTCTCCCTTCCTCTCCACTCTCCCTTACTCTCCACTCTCCTTTCCTCTCCACTGTCTCCACTCTCCCTTCCTCTCCACTCTCCTTTCCTCTCCACTGTCTCCACTCTCCTTTCCTTTCCACTCTCCCTTCCTCTCCACTGTCCCTTCCTCTCCACTCTCCCTTCCTCTCCACTCTCCCTTCCTCTCCACTGTCTCCACTCTCCCTTCCTCTCCACTCTCCTTTCCTCTCCACTGTCTCCACTCTCCCTTCCTCTCCACTCTCCCTTCCTCTCCACTCTCCCTTCCTCTCCACTGTCTCCACTCTCCCTTCCTCTCCACTCTCCCTTCCTCTCCACTGTCTCCACTCTCCCTTCCTCTCCACTCTCCTTTCCTCTCCACTGTCTCCACTCTCCCTTCCTCTCCACTCTCCCTTCCTCTCCACTCTCCTTTCCTCTCCACTGTCTCCACTCTCCCTTCCTCTCCACTCTCCCTTCCTCTCCACTGTCTCCACTCTCCCTTCCTCTCCACTCTCCCTTCCTCTCCACTGTCTCCACTCTCCCTTCCTCTCCACTCTCCCTTCCTCTCCACTGTCTCCACTCTCCCTTCCTCTCCACTCTCCTTTCCTCTCCACTGTCTCCACTCTCCCTTACTCTCCACTCTCCTTTCCTCTCCACTATCTCCACTCTCCCTTCCTCTCCACTCTCCCTTCCTCTCCACTGTCTCCACTCTCCCTTCCTATCCACTCTCCTTTCCTCTCCACTGTCTCCACTCTCCCTTCCTCTCCACTCTCCCTTCCTCTTCACACCCCTTCCCTTTACACTCCACAGCTAATCGTTTTTCTCCTTGTTTCCGTCCGTCTTGTGAATGTGCATGTGTGTCCGTTTGTCTGTCTGTCTGTCTCTCTCACATACACACTCTCTCTTCCCCCACCCACGCAACCTTACCTTTCTTTAACTCTTTCCATCACCCCACCCCCAACCCCAACCCACCACCCTCCATCTCTCAAGCTCCTCCTCCTCCTCCTCACTCCCTTTTCCCACTCCCCTACTCTCTCCCTCCATACACTCACAGGAAGAGCCTTACTCCTCCCAACAACACGCCATGTCCACCACCACCACCACCACCCCTTCACCCGCCCCACCCACCCACCCACCCACCCTACTCCACCCTTCCCCACGCCAACAGCGCTGAGAGGCTAAAGGGTTAAGGGGCACACGGGGCATCAACACCCCCCAC
>NC_134886.1:4172029-4174529 GCF_041734735.1 Babylonia areolata
AGAGAGGCAGCGACACACACAGAGAGAGAAAGAGAGATAGAGACAGAGAGAGGCAGCGACACACAGAGAGAGAAAGAGAGAGAGAGACAGAGAGAGGCAGCGACACACAGAGAGAGAAAGAGAGATAGAGACAGAGAGAGGCAGCGACACACAGAGAGAGAAAGAGAGAAAGAGACAGAGAGAGAAAGAGAGAGAGAGACAGAGAGAGGCAGCGACACACAGAGAGAGAGAAAGAGAGAAAGAGACAGAGAGAGGGGCAGAGACACAAAGAAACAAAGAGACACGTACAGACAGAGGAACAGGTGTATCTGAGAGACAGAGACACAAAGAGACAGACCTGGGAGACACAGATACAGACAGACAGACAGACAGACTGATCTATAGAACAAACAAACAAAACAAACAAACAAACAAAAAACCAGGAAGCAGCTTCATCCTCACAAAAGCTTTCTCTCCACACCGCCTCTCCCCCATCCAACCTCCTGTCCAGACCAACTCCGTCCTATCTTCACCGTATACACACATTCACAGACAGACATGCATACAGACACACACACACACACACACGCACACACACACGCACGCACACGCACACACACACACACACACACACACACACCACTTTGCTGCTGTTGTTCTTAATGTTGTTGTTGTTGTTGTTGTTAATGTTGTTTTCGTCATACTTTCTGTTTCTGTTCACCACTTTGCTGCTGTTGTTCTTAATGTTGTTATTATTGTTGTTGTTTTCGTCATTGTTGTTGTTGTTGTTATTGGTGGTGGTGGTGGTGTCTTTGGCTTTTTATTCAGTCAATCACTGTTTTGTCTTGCTCATTCTGAAGCTTTACGAGGATTTCAGGGGAGGGTTAAAAAAAAGATTAAAGAATGGGATGGATAGATAGACAGATAGATAGAGAGTGAGTGAAAGAGAAAGAGAGGTCGGAGGGGAGGGGGAGGTGGGGAAAAGAAAGATAGAGAAGCTTTACGATGATTTCAGGGGAGGGTAAAAAGAGGGATTGAGAGAGAGAGAGGGGGGAGAGATAGAAAGAGAGAGATAGAGAGAGAGAGTCTGAGAGACAGAGACACGGAGAGAGAGAAAGAGAGAGAGAGACAGAGAGAGACAGAGAGAGGCAGAGACACAAAGAAACAAAGAGACACGTACAGACAGAGGAACAGGTGTATCTGAGAGACAGAGACACAAACAGACAGACCTGGGAGACACAGATACAGACAGACAGACAGACAGACAGGCAGATCTATGGAACAAGAACAAACAAAACAAAAACAAACAAACAAACAAACAAACAAAAAACCAGGAAGCAGCTTCATCCTCACAAAAGCTTTCTCTCCACACCGCCTCTTCCCCATCCAACGTCCTGTCCAGACCAACTCCGTCCTATCTTCACCGGACACACACACACACACACACACACACACACACACACACACACACACACACAGTATCAGTAGCTCAAGGAGGCGTCACTGCGTTCGGTCAAATCCACATACGCTTCACCACATCTGCCAAGCAGATACCTGACCAGCAGTGTAACGCGTAACCCCACGCGATTAGTCAGGCCTTGAGAAAAAAGAAATTAAAAAAAAAAAGAGTAAAATAAAACACACACACACACACACACACACACACACACACACACACACACACACACACACACACACACACACACACACACAGAATCAGAAACACGAGAGAAAGAGAGACAGACAGAGACAAACAAACAGATGACAAAGCCTGCCTGTGCTTTTGACAGTTTGATCGACAGGCGCAATAGCCGAGTGGTTAAAGCGTTGGACTTTCAATCTGAGGGTCCCGGGTTCGAATCACGGTGACGGCGCCTGGTGGGTGCAGAAGTGAACAATAACTGAATATAAAGAAAAAAATAAAAATGAAAACATCATTGTCTGCAAGGACAACTAGTTCAGAGGTCGTTAATTATCGCCGAGTCAAACACTATCACAAAACAATCTATTTGCAGTTAGATGGGCGGAGGGGGGATGGGGCCGGGAGGGGGGTGGGGGATAAAAAGAAAGAAGAAAAAAATAATGTCTTGAATAAAACAGCAGAGGCGAGTTTGTCTCAAGGACGGGCGCAATAGCCGAGTGGTTAAAGCGTTGGACTGTCAATCTGAGGGTCCCGGGTTCGAATCACGGTGACGGCGCCTGGTGGGTTAAGGGTGGAGACTTTTACGATCTCCCAGGTCAACATATGTGCAGACCTGCTTAGTGCCTGAACCCCCTTCGTGTGTATACGCAAGCAGAAGATCAAATACGCACGTTAAAGATCCTGTAATCCATGTCAGCGTTCGGTGGGTTATGGAAACAGGAACATACCCAGCATGCACACCCCCGAAAGCGGAGTATGGCTGCCTACATGGCGGGGTAAAAACGGTCATACACGTAAAATCCCACTCGTGTGCATACGAGTGAACGTGGGAGTTGCAGCCCACGAACGCAGAAGAAGAAGAAGAAGACCTTTTGATTT
>NC_134886.1:4179529-4184529 GCF_041734735.1 Babylonia areolata
ACATAGACAGGCAGATGAACAGAGACAGAGACAGGGAGAAAGAGAGAGAGACGGAGATAGAGAGACAGAGAGAAACAGGGAAGGGGAGGGTGAGAGAGGGAGGAAAAGAAGAGAAAAATAGACAAGAGAAACAAGGCTGCATCAATATAGACAGTAATGGTGAAGAAATTAAAAGTAGGAAAAAAAAGGAAATAAGGAAAAAAAAAAATCCAATCGTAATATAACGAAAGTCTGGGGGGGAAAAAAACAACGGCCAAGGAATACAAACAGACAAACAGATCGAAAGAAAAAAAAGGAAAGAAAAGAAAGAAAGAAAGAAAGAAAAAGAAGAAAAAAAAAGAAAGAAAAAGAAGAATAACTGAATAAATTAAGAAGAAGATCTCTAAAAGCAAAGACACACACAGACACACACACGCACGCACACACACTGACACACAGAGGCGCACACACATACACACACATACACACGCACACTGACACACACACACAGGCACGCGCACACACATGCACACACACACGAGCGCGCAGCCAAGGAATACAAACAGATCGAAAGGGGAAAAAAAGAAAAGAAAGAAAGAAAGGAAGGAATAAAGAAAAAGAAGAAAGAAAGAAAGGAAAAGAAGAATAACTGAATAAAAAAAGGAGAATCTCTAAAAGCAGAAACATAAAAAAAGAGAACATTGTCCCCAGAAAAAAAAAGACAGGGCTATAATACTATAACCAAGACGCTGATAAAATAACAAAATTAAGAAAAAGAAAGGAAAAAAAGAAAAAAGAAAAAAAAGAAAAACGAAACAAAGATAAAAGATAATAACAACATGAAAGAAAGAAGAAAACTGACAGCGAAGAAATAAATAAACAAAGAAGGAAAGAAAGATAGAAAGAAGGGAATAAAAACTGAAGAGAAGAAAAGAACAAAAACAACCCAAAAAACCCCAACAACAACCGAAAAGAGAAATAGAAAGATAAAAGAAAGGGAAAAGAAACAAAGAAAGAAATAATGAAAGAAAGAAAGAAAGAAAGAAGGAAAGAAAAAAAGATAAAAAGGAACAGACAACGATAACGACAAAAAAAACAACAACAAAAAAACCCAGCAAAACAACCACCACCACCCTCCGTACCCACCAACCTTCAAAAGAACCCCCCTCATCCTCCCCCTACCACCCCCCCCACCCCCCACCCCACCCCAACCCACCCCACCCCCCCAAAAAAAACAAACAAACAACAACACAACAAAAACTGGTGGCAACAGAGAAGAAAAAAAAAGAAAGAAAGAAAAAGAACGGAAGAAAGAAAGAAAGAAAGAAATACGACAGAAAGAGAGAAAGAAGAAAAGAACAACAACAGCAACAACAACAACAACATAAAGCACAACGACGACAAACAAACAAACAATAAGAAAAGAAAAAAAGACGTAAAGAACTGTTGTAGACAGAGAAAAAAAAAAGAAAAGAAAAGAAAGAACGACGAAAGATAGAGAGAAAGAACAAGAAGGTAAAAAAGAAGAAGAAGAAGAAGAAGAAGAAGAAGAAGAAGAAGAAGAAGAAGAAGAAGAAGAAGAAGAAGAAGAAGAAGAAGAAGAAGAAGAAGAAGAAGAAGAAGAAGAAGAAGAAGAAGATAGTTGAGTTGACAGACAGAAGATTACAGGGGCTCCGGAAAAGGCCAGCCCAGTGTTTTCATGTCCTGATTATTTCTCTCTCTCTCCAATTATCTGGTCCTCCTCTTCTGCTGTATTTCCTGTATCTCCCCGCAACTGATAACTCTCTCTCATTGAAAACAAAGTTTAGGAGTTGGAAAATAAGAGAGAGAGAGAGGGAGAGAGAGGAGGGGAAGGAAAGAGAGAGGGGAGAGAGAGTGATGGAGAGAGAGAGAGGGGCGAGAAGGTGTAGAAAGGGAAAGACAGCGCGCGCGTGAAAGAGAGAGAGGCGGGGAAGAGAGGGGGGGGGGAAGAGAAGAAGAACAACAAGATGATGATGATGATGATGATGATGATGATGATGATGATGATGATGATGATGAAGCAGAAGAAGAAGAACGACAACAAGAACAAGAAATCGAGAGAGAGAGAGAGAGAGAGAGAGAGAGAGAGAGAGAGAGAGAGAGAGAGAGTTAAACAAGAAGACGGCGACGACGATAAAGAAGAAGAAGAACAAGAACAACAACAAGAAGAAAGAAAATTGAGGAACAAAGAAGTCAGAAAGTAACCAAACAAGCCTTCACTTCAAACACACACACACACACACACACACACACACACACACACACACACACACACACACACACACACACACACACACACACACACACACACACACACACACACACGAGTTCGTTGGCTGCAATTTTCCCAGAGAGCGATTTTACATGAGGGGTGGGGTTTTTTTCCCCCCCTGTTACGAAATTTGATAGGCAGATTAATGATTTTGTTTCTTTTATTATGTCTTTTTTTTCTGCACCCAGTGTCTATCAGTTCCTGTAGCATACATGAATCAACAATGAAAGAACAGTACTTGGGTTTTACTTTGAAATCGGTTTCTTATGTCGTGTCTTTTATTTTGGGGAGGAAGAGGTGGTGTTTTTTTTTTTTTTTTTTTTTTTTCTTTCTTTTTTTTTTTTTTGCTGCCCCATCATCTGCGCCGTTTCAGTGGCATTACTCCCACGCCGCTCATTTAGATTCCCCCATACACGGCCACACCCGGGTTCGTCCGTCACAGTTCCAGCGTCGGCAGTCCACAGGGAACCATCGATGTTAGGTCGCCAGGAGGCCACACACCAGAGGAGACCCTGCACTGCTGTTGAGTCACTTCGGTGGTGTTCAGTGGTGCCTGTTCTGTTTTAACGTACTTAGGACACCACCTACTCAGCCCCCTACTAACGACAATAATGGCTTAGTCGCGGAGCCAGACTGAGAGAGCGTCTCTCCCAGAGTGGAGACCGCCGCCACGTCGGAGGAACAGTTGGTATTAATTCATTTACCATTATTTGTCAGTTTGGGTTTTTTTGGTCTTTTTGTCTCCTTTTGAGGAGCCGAGGATTTCTGTTATATATTCCAAAACTGCTTTGTTCTACGAACTTGAAAATCAAACAAATACTTCTTCTTCTTCTTCTTCTTTTTCTTCTTCTTCTCTCTCTCTCTCTCACTCTCTCTCTCTCTCTCTCTCTCTCTCTCTCTCTCGCTCTCTCTCACATACACACACAAACGCACACACTAGCTCTGTCTGTCCGAATCATTTAAAGCAGGTCAACACAACAAAACGCAAAGCGAATATGTAACTGGATATAATGAGACATGCAAAGTCCTTTTGACTTCAGACTGTGTTTTCAGCAATGGCCAGCATACTAGTATTTGATACGACCCTTACCCACGATTCCACAGACTTCCGTATCTCCCCTAAAGAACTGACTGGCTCATGTACAGGACACACACACACACACACACACACACACACACACACACACACACACACACACACACACACAGATAGACAGAGACGGAGGAAGAGGCAGGAAAAAAGAGAGAGCGACACACAGAGTGAGAGAGAGAGAGAGAGAGAGAGAGAGGGAGGGAGACAGACAGAAAGAGACAGACACAGAGAGACAGAGACGGGGTGAGACAGACAGAGGGAGAGAGAGAGAGACAGACACAAACAGAGAGGGAGGGAGACAGAGACAGAGAGAGATGGACAGAGAGACAGAGAGGGAGGGAGACAGAGAGAGACAGACACAGAGAGACAGAGAGACAGAGAGGGAGGGAGACAGAAACAGACAGAGACAGACACAGAGAGACAGAGAGGGAGGGAGACAGAGACAGAGAGAGACAGACACAGAGAGACAGAGAGGGAGATATACAGAGAGAGAGACAGACACAGAGAGACAGAGAGGGAGGGAGACAGAGACAGAGAGAGACAGACACAGAGAGACAGAGAGGGAGGGAGACAGAGACAGACAGAGACAGACACAGAGAGACAGAGAGGGAGGGAGATAGAAACAGAGACAGACACAGAGAGACAGAGAGGGAGGGAGACAGAGACAGACACAGAGAGACAGAGAGGGAGGGAGACAGAGACAGACAGAGACAGACACAGAGAGACAGAGAGGGAGGGAGACAGAGACAGACAGAGACAGACACAGAGAGACAGAGAGGGAGGGAGACAGAGACAGACAGAGACAGACACAGAGAGACAGAGAGGGAGGGAGACAGAGACAGACAGAGACAGACACAGAGAGACAGAGAGGGAGGGAGACAGAGACAGACAGAGACAGACACAGAAAGACAGAGAGGGAGGGAGACAGAGACAGAGAGATGCAGAGAGACAGAGAGGGAGGGAGATAGAGACAGACAGAGATAGACAGGGAGACAGAGAGGCAGGGAGATAGAAACAGAGACAGACACAGAAAGACAGAGAGGGAGGGAGACAGAGACAGACAGAGACAGACACAGAGAGACAGAGAGGGAGGGAGACAGAAACAGACAGAGACAGACACAGAGAGACAGAGAGGGAGGGAGACAGAGACAGAGAGAGACAGACACAGAGAGAAAGATATACAGAGAGAGAGACAGACACAGAGAGACAGAGAGGGAGCTATACACAGAGAGAGACAGACACAGAGAGACAGAGACGGGGTGAGATATACACAGAGAGAGACACACACAGACAGACAGAGAGGGAGATAGAAACAGACAGAGACAGACACAGAGAGACAGAGAGGGAGGGAGACAGAGACAGAGACAGACAGACACAGAGAAACAGACAGGGAGGGAGATAGAAACAGACAGAGACAGACACAGAAAGACAGAGGGGGGGGGGGGGGAGGAAGACAGAGACAGAGAGGGAGATAGGCAGAGAGAGTAATAACCACTTTCCTTCCCCCCCCCCTCCCCTCACCCCCTTCCCCCCAGCATCAATATCAGTAGCTCAAGGAAGCGTCACTGCGTTCGGACAAATCCATATACGCTACCCCACATCTGCTAAACAGATAGATGCCTGACCAGCAGCTTA
>NC_134886.1:4187029-4189529 GCF_041734735.1 Babylonia areolata
CTTGTGGTGTATGGAGAGAGTTACCAGTTCAGTTTAGCTCAGCGACGACGAGAACTGTCACACTGACTTCAAGTCAATGCTGCTAAGTGGAGTGATGGCCTAGAGGTAACGCGTCCGCATAGGAAGCGAGAGAATCTGAGCGCGCTGGTTCGAATCACAGCTCAGCCGCCGATATTTTCTCCCCCTCCATTAGACCTTGAGTGGTGGTCTGGGCGCTAGTCATTCGGATGAGACGATAAACCGAGGTCCCGTGTGCAGCATGCACTTAGCGCACGTAAAAGAACCCACGGCAACAAAAGGGTTGTTCCTGGCAAAATTCTGTAGAAAAATCCACTTCGATAGGAAAAACAAAACAAAAACAAAAAAACTGCACGCAGGAAAAAAATACAAAAAAATGGGTGGCGCTGTAGTGTAGCGACGCGCTCTCCCTGGGGAGAGCAGCCCGAATTTCACACAGAGAAATCTGTTGTGATAAAAAGAACTACAAATACAAACAAATAGAAATACAAATAATGCTGCCGATTCAGCTGGCACACACTGTTTGTGTGTCAGCTGAATCGGTTAGCATAAGCAGCATTGTGTTACCTTGTGCATGGAGAGACTTACCAGTCTTTATTGATTGCTGAACCTTCAAATTCCCTGGATCGAGCACAGGACCAATGAGCATGTACGGAGCAGAATTGAGAAACTTGCTGGACCTCAGGAACCTCTCCTTTCAACTGTGAAGAGACGCAAGCTGATATGGTTTGGTTTCTCAAGGAGGCTTCCCTGCGTTCGGGCAACTCCATGTACGCTACACCACATCTGCCAGACTAATACCTATCCAGCAGCAAAACCTAATGGCCTTGAATGCATACATACATATTTTGTGTACTTGTCAGAATAGATTTCTTCTGCACAAATTTGTATTTGTATTTCTTTTTATCACAACAGATTTCTCTGTGTGAAATTCGGGCTGCTCTCCCCAGGGAGAGCGCGTCGCTACACTACAGCGCCACCCTTTTTTTGTTGGTTTTTTTTTGTATTTTTTCCTGCGTGTAGTTTTATTTGTTTTTCCTATCGAAGTGGATTTTTCTACAGAATTTTGCCAGGAACAACCCTTTTGTTGCCGTGGGTTCTTTTACGTGCGCTAAATGCATGCTGCACACGGGACCTCGGTTTATCGTCTCATCCGAATGACTAGCGTCCAGACCACCACTCAAGGTCTAGTGGAGGGGGGGGGGGAAGAAAATATAGGCGGCTCAACCGTGATTCGAACCAGCGCACTCAAGATTCTCTCGCTTCCAAGGCGGACGCGTTACCTCTAGGCCATCACTCTGCACAAATTTGCCAGAGAACAAGACTCTCGTTGACATTGGTTCTTTTTCAGAGAGTCAAATGCGTGCTGCACAAGAGACCTCGGTTCATCGTCTCATCCAAATGACTGGACACTCACTCACTCAAGTCAAGCTTAATGACGTACATAATTTTTCGGTATTCTTATATAAGGCATTCAAATTAAGAGAAATTGTTACTTCGTAAAACAGTTATAATGTATTTTTTGTTGTCTATATATTTACACGGATACAATGCACGGTTTGTTGTCTATATTAATGTTTATTTGTTTATGTGTTTTCGCTGAGTTGTATTATGTTTACGTATACCCCCTTCACTAGGGGCTGTGGCCTGATTGTGAATAAACCATTCCATTCCAAATTCAAGTCAAGCTTGGGATAGAAAGAGCAAGACTGGGAATCGAATCAGGACCCTCACGGACACTTGTGTTGGCAGATAAGCGTCCGTCAACCATTCTGCCACCTTTCACCCGTAGAAATAATCCGGTGCCATGTAAAGAGCGGAATTTTTTTTTTCTGCCCCATCATCTGCGCTATTTCAGTGGCATTACTCCCACGCCGCTCATTTAGATTCCCCCATACACGGCCACACCCGGGTTCGTCCGTCGCAGCTCCAGCGTCGGTCGGCAGTCCACAGGGAGACCATCGATGTTAGGTCGCCTGGAGGCCACACACCAGAGGAGACCCTGCACTGCTGCTGAGCCACTTCGGTGGTGTTCAGTGGTGCCTGTTCTGTATGAGCGGAACTTTTAGCTGATCAAGACAACAGTCGTAAAACGTCTTGGGAACATTAACAACCCTGTGTTTAAGACCAGCTTAAACACCAAATATGAAAAAAAAAAGAAAGGGGGAAAAAGTGGAAATCAGCGAAGATTCAATCACTTGCGCAAATCTTAGTCGAAAACGTGTAAGCCATAGGTGATGGCCTCATGAAACAACCAATAACAATTTATCAAAGACTGCACAGTTTCAGTTTCAGTAGCTCAAGGAGACGTCACTGCGTTCGGACAACTTCATATACGCTACACCACATCTGCCAAGCAGATGCCTGACCAGCAGCGTAACCCAACGCGCTTAGTCAGGTCTTGAGAAAAAAAAGAAAGAAAAAAAGGTGAATAAATAATAGATAAGCTTACATAAATAAATAAATATAATATAAAAAGGTA
>NC_134886.1:4194529-4197029 GCF_041734735.1 Babylonia areolata
AAGGTTTGTTTTTTTTTATAAACTTTAGTTTTTTGTCTTTGAAGAATCCTGCAGTCATTTTTGTCTTCTTCCAGGGTGTAACAAGACAAGACAATACAATACAAGACAAACTGAATTCAGTCTAGGGAAAACAAACAAAGATACAAAAAAACCAAAAACAAACAACAACAACAACAACAAAAACAAACCAAAAAACCCAACAACCTCATGACAGGAGGTTCATGGAAGCGTCACTTATTTCGTGTGACCGACTGTAGGCCAATGTGTCGTTCGTCGCGTCCATCTATAACACACCTATCATGCCTTTGACTTTATCTCATGTCTCTGGCTGTTTGCTGGATCGCCTGATCGAGGTCTTAACTCGTCTCTGTCCTTCCCCCCCACGCCCTTACACCCCCCCCCCCAACTCCCTGACCCCCCCCCCCCGTCCGCCCCCACCCCCACCCCGCCCCCCTTCTTCTTCTGCGTTCACTCGTATGCACACGAGTGGGCTTTTACGTGTATGACCGTTTTTACCCCGCCATGTAGGCAGCCATACTCCGTTTTCGGGGGGTGTGCATGCTGGGTATGTTCTTGTTTCCATAACCCACCGAACGCTGACATGGATTGCAGGATCTTTAACGTGCGTATTTGATCTTCTGCTTGCATATACACACGAAGGGGGTTCAGGCACTAAGCAGGTCTGCACATATGTAGACTTGGGAGATCGTAAAAATCTCGACCCTTTACCCACCAGGCGCCGTCACCGTGATTCGAACCCGGGACCCTCAGATTGACAGTCCAACGCTTTAACCACTCGGCCATTTCGCCCGTCACCCCGCCCCCCCCTAATTTGTCTAACCAAACTCTCCGTCTTCAGTCTGGCTTTTTCTGCTGTTTGGTTGTCTCGCGTTTGATTCCTTCTATCCCCCCCCCAAATCCTGTCTTTAGTCTTGGACGAATTGGTTTGCTGTTGTTGTTGTTGTTTGTTGTTTTTTTCCCCCACGAGTGTGTCACCTCATCGTCTATCCCTCTGTCTCTGCGTTTCGTTGTTTGCTGTCTGTGAAGGTAAGTTAGTGTCTTAGCAGAGAGCCGGTGTGACGTCCCTGGAATGACCCCATCCTCAATTTAACTCCATGGAGGTTTGTTGTTTGTTTTCCCCCTGGGATCGGCCTGAAACGACTCCAGCATGGAGGTAATCTGGGACGACTCTAGCCATTACCCTTAGATTAAAAAAGAAACACACAAAAAACAACCAAGAAGCAAAATCAACCAGAATGCATAAATTAGTATATTGCTTAAAACAACAACAACAACAAAAACAAGAGAGGCAAGGCCTTCAAGACTCACTTGTGATACACTTTAAAAAAAAATCCAAGCTTTTCATGTATTGAGTATAATTTCAAAATGTAATGTTTAAGATGAGAAAGATCAGTTCAAAGCAAATTAAGTCCCCTAGCATTAATTACAGAGTAACTTCCCTTTTTTACTATCTGCACCAAAACGTTTGCAAAATAAATAAAACTTCCATGCTTAGCAAAAGAAGTTCCTGTTTGAATAAAAAAAAAAAAGATAATAATGACTGCTCTTGTTGTTGGGTCAGAATATCAGATCAAAGTGCCAAGCTTAGAGAATACAAAAAATTTAAATATAACAGTAAATGCAGTTTGCATATAATTAGGCTTCATTTTATTTTTTTTTGTGCCCATCCCAGAGGTGCAATATTGTTTTAAACAAGATGACTGGAAAGAACTGAATTTTTCCTATTTGTATGCCTAATTTGGTGTCAACTGACAAAGTATTTGCAGAGAAAATGTCAATGTTAAAGTTTACCACGGACACACACACACACACACACACACACACACACACAGACAACCGAACACCGGGTTAAAACATAGACTCACTTTGTTTACACAAGTGAGTCAAAAACCATCCACACACACCCAGAACACTTGAAACTCTGTCCACCTAGCTCCCCCCCTCCTCTCTCTCTCTCTCTCTCTCTCTCTCTCTCTCTTCACTCCCCTTTCTCACGCTTATTTATCGCGTATGGAATTGTCTGAACGCAGTAACGCCATCTTGAGAAACTGAAACTGTCTACCCCCTCTCTCTCTCTCTCTCTCTGTTTCTCGGTCTGTTTGTGTCTGTCTCTGTCTGTCTGTCTGTCTCTCTTCACTCCCCCTTTCCCCACTCTCTCTTTCTCTCGCCAATCTCTTCTTCTTCCAACCCTTCTGTCTGGAACATAAAATGGTTGCGGATTACTAATCCCGCAGGTTGCAGGCCCAATCACGAGCCTCACACTCCGGGGAGAAATGGCAAAATTCAAAAGACATTCTGGAAGCCTGTTATTGCCATATATCAAGTAATTGTTCCGTAATCTGCCGTGAAAGCGTGGGGGTGGGGGTGGGAGGTATTGGGGATAGGGGGTGGGGGGTGGGTTGGTTGCGGCGATTCGCGCGGCTTTCGCTAGGGGGCTGCAGTCGATGTTAATGGCCATTTGCATGCATTGATGGATGTA
>NC_134886.1:4202029-4204529 GCF_041734735.1 Babylonia areolata
GGAGAGCGAGTCAGAGAGAGCGAGAGAGAGAGAGAGACAGTGAGAGACAGAGAGGAGAGGGAGTCAGAGCGAGCGAGCGAGCGAGAGAGAGAGAGACAGAGAGGAGAGCGAGAGAGAGAGAGAGAGAGAAAGAGAGAGACAGAGAGGAGAGCGAGTCAGAGAGAGCGAGCGAGAGAGAGAGAGAGACAAAGAGAGAGAGAGGGGGAGACAGACAGAGAGGAGAGCGAGTCAGAGCAAGCGAGCGAGAGAGAGACAGAGACAGAGAGAGACAGAGGAGAGCGAGTCAGAGAGAGCGAGCGAGCGAGAGACAAAGAGAGAGAGAGAGACAGAGAGGAGAGCGGGTCAGAGCAAGCGAGAGAGAGAGAGAGAGAGAGAGAGAGAGACAGAGAGAGAGACAGAGAGGAGAGCGAGTCAGAGAGAGCGAGCGAGAGAGAGAGAGAGAGAGACAGAGAGAGAGAGAGAGACAGAGAGGAGAGCGAGTCAGAGAGAGCGAGCGAGCGAGCGAACGAGAGAGAGAGAGAGAGAGAGAGAGAGAGAGAGAGGAGTATTATTTCTTGGACGGCAGATATATATTGTATCTGTCAGTGGCAACCGTGAAAGCCGTGCACAGTGTAATAGACTGCCATCCCCGCCCTCATGGCAAAAAAAAAAAAAAAAAAAAAAAGAAAGGAAAAAAAGATTGAAATGAATAAAGAAAAAAAAAAAGGTGGTGGTTCTGCCAGGGCCAGTATTATTTGGCAACGTGGGCTGCCAACTTGAAAAGTGCAAACTTGAAACACTTTCCTGGTATTGGGAGAAATAAAAAAGACCCCTCCCTCTCCTGTCCCTCCAAATACACACACACACACACACACACACACACACACACACGCACACACACACACACAAACAACCCCCTCGCTCCCCTCCACCCCCGCCCCCACGAAAAAAAAGAAAAAAAATCAAACGAAAACAAATACAAACAAAAAGAAATGCGGAAAACCCCCCAACCCCTCAACCCATAAGTTGTTCATAATATTCTCGAAAACACATTATGGGGAAGAAAAAAAATCAGCACACACGGATTAACTCTTTCCATACGAACGGCGAAAGAGACGACGTTAACAGCGTTTCACCCCAATTACCATCATCAAAATAGTGCAAGCGGAAGGCTCTGATACTGAAGACGTGAATGTTGACAAAGAAACAGTTCTGACGACGGAAGCTAAAGGTTGGGTCAGTCAGACACCCACTGGACATCCGAGGGGTCTGTGTAGAGGATAAGAGAGGACAGGCCGTACTGAGTGAGTTAAACTATGTCATATTACAAAAGTTTGAAATGTATAAATTAGATACTGGAAAGGTATTTGAGTAAAATCAATCAAAGCTTATATTATTTCATAATTCTATTGTGACAGACAGCAAAAACCGAAACCCATCTAGTGAATGTTTCAGAAGCAATACACAGTCAACCTTTAACAAAACCCAGGATAAGTGCACATGACTTGAAAACTGAGAAACAAAATGTAGATACTTTAATATCCCACGTGAAGACAGACAATGTTAGTAATGTAGCAAATGTGAAGTATTGGAAGTCGAGATCCATCGAAGTAATTATCATATTATTCAACACTCAGTATCAGAGAACGTTTTAAAAGGATTCCCAATAATCTAATTTCACATGTAATGTTCATAGTCAACTGATGCTAGTAAGGGATGTACAACTAATACTGGGGAAATATGTATGAATGTTGTACGAACATATGACGATGACTTTATTTATATTAAATTCTTATTTGCATGTGTATACCTCGTGTTTGCTAAACATTATAGATTCATAACGAACACACTTATTCTGATAATTCTATTATTATCAACAGTATGATGAATATCGTTGGCACTGTTAAGTGGAAATGCTCAGATAAAAGCTATGTAGCATGCAGTAATGTTGGATAGCTTTGTTGAATGACAACTGCAGCCACATAAAAAAAAACAACAACCGCCAAACACCATTTTACTCCAACGCCTGGCCTTAAGTACTGCCTCGTTGCAATGATCTATCTTGCTTGTTCTTTCCTCTTTCGCAGCGCGTACTTGACGCACTGGAAAAGATCCCATGGCAATGAGAGAGTTGTCCTCTGGCACAATTCTATGAGAGAAAAAAAAAATCCACTAAGGACAGGAACAAAAATGCATGAATTTGAGAGGAAAAAAAAAAGGCAGAATAAAGAGATGAGAGAAGAAAAAAAAAAAAAAGAAAGAGAAAGAAAAGACAACAGAAAGGAGAAAAAATGATGATGGAAGGAACAAAAAGAAACAAACAAACAAAAAAAGAAAAAAAAAAGAAAAAAAAGAGAGAGAACCAAAAAAAAAAAAAAAAAAAAAAAAAAAAAAAAAAAAAAAGTGGGAAAGAACCTTCCAAGGATGCTGAGACTATCCTGCTCATTTGCAGAAATTTTACGCATCCACTGATTTCTAAAAAAAAAAAAAAAAAAAAAAAAAAAAAGCATGAATGCACTCG
>NC_134886.1:4207029-4222029 GCF_041734735.1 Babylonia areolata
CGGCTCACTCCTAGACAATGGCCAAGCAGGTTCAGCTTTCGTAAAACCAAAACTGAAAACAGAACGATCATACCATATTGGTAAAGATCGATCAATATTCACAACTGAACTTATCGCTGTTCTTATGGCTTTAAATTATATTCTTGATCTTCCAGTTTGCCTTCTTCAAGTCTTATTTTGTGTTGATTCAAAGTCTGTATTATATGCTTTAAACTCATCAAATTGTAATAACAAGTCCAACATAATAATAGAAATAAGTCACATTGTACATCTTTTGAATTTGAGAGGAACACATATAACTTTTTGTTGGGTTCCTTCTCACCTTGGTCTCCTATATAATGAATGGGCTGACAGGGCTGCAAGAAAAGGTGCAAAACACCAACAGGGAACCACAGACCTTTATGTGCCTTTGTCTGTACAAGAGGGGTACCGCTTACTAGAAAAAGCATCATGGAGCAAAGTTAGGGAAGTATACCAGCAAAAATAAAAGTGTAGATAATATTCAACAACCGGAATCTATCAATCAATCAAATACATTCAGTAATTTATTCAGATTAAGGCAAGTTCAGGCACTATCAAACAGGATAAAGCTGAACGCTTTTATAACAAAGTTCAGCAGAAATGTTAAATGCGTATGTGGAGAATCTATTTCAAGCAAACACATACTCTTTGAATGTCAGAGTCTGAAATCGTTTTTACCAAACTTCTCGGAAAATTCTTTTGAATGTATTTTTGACAATTTCAAGATGTTATCTGCTATTGCAGGAGGTTTGCTGCATCGTCCAATTGGACATTTGTTATAGTTGTTACAGTTGTTTGATGTTAGTGTTTCCTTCTATATTGTGCCTATGTGTCCCCTTTTAATGTCTTATTTTTTTCCCAATGCACTGTATCTTTCCCCACCACACACACACACACACACACACACACACACACACACACACACACACATACACACACATCATTCATCACCCTCTGCCCAATACCGTTCCCACCACCACGCTCCGCCCTCCACCCACCCCCCCACCCCCTTTTTTTTCCCCACGTCTAATATCACTTAAAGTGGAAGACGTTAAACTGAAGACAACTACTACTACTACTACTACAACACACACACACACACACACACACACACACACACACACACACACACACACACACACACACACACACACACACATTCATTCATTCATTCATTTCACTCGGACAACTGTATCGTTAGCGGTTGTAAGAGGACAGCAGTAAAAACATCCTTAAAGCCATGTCGTGCAGCAAGGAGATAGACGGGGGAGCGGGGGGCGGGGGGGGGGGGGGGTAAGGGGGGAGGGGGGGGGCATCGAACAAACAAATAAGCAGGGAGGAAGAAAAGAAGAAGGATTCATTCAAGTCATTTTCTTCCTCATCCCTGCAGTGTACCATTCTTCAGCCGATAGCCTAAAAAAAAACATAGCACGCCGAAAACATCGCCTTGCAGATCACTGGGGAAGGGGGGGTGGGGTGGGGGGTGGGGGCAGGGGGTAGGGATGAATAAGGTGGGGCGGTTGGTGGTGGTGGTGGTGGTAGGAGGGGGGAGGGGGGGGGAAAGGGGGGACCCAATAAAAACGCACCCGAATGTTTACGAACAACGATTGACTCTTCAGCTATCAGATGGAGAGGTACAATTAAAACATTGCTTCGCTATAAGCTTGGACGAGTGGGAAGAGAAAACAAAAAGCAAACAAAAGAACAACAACAAAAAAACGAAAAAAAACCCAACCCAAAACCACACAACAACACAAACCCACGTTATCTTTCTGCTCCAACAATCTTGGCATCGTCGGCTGTCACCTAGAGAAACATAATTAAAAGCGTTTTGTCGGCGGAGTAAGAAAAAGAAAAAAAAAAAAAAAAAAAGGAATAATAATTTCTGATTGCAACTGCATTGTCGACTATCAGCTGCAGAAGTGAACAATAACTGAATATAAAGAAAAAATAAAAATGAAAACATCATTGTCTGCAAGGACAACTAGTTCAGAGGTCGTTAATTATCGCCGAGTCAAACACTATCACAAAACAATCTATTTGCAGTTAGAAGGGCGGAGGGGGATGGGGCCGGGAGGGGGGGGGTGGGGGATAAAAAGAAAGAAGAAAAGAATAATGTCTTGAATAAAACAGCAGAGGCGAGTTTGTCTCAAGGACGGGCGCAATAGCCGAGTGGTTATTACCGTTGATACCACCTCTTCCCAAAATAGCCTCCCTTGCCTGCCCTTGCTTGTCTTTAGTTTCTGCAGTATTAGAGTTATGCATGCGTGTGAATGACTGGTGCGAAAGCGCTTTGATTTGTCTCTGCACAAGATCCAGCGCTATATAAATACCATTATTATTATTATTATTATTATTATTATTATTATTATTATTAAAGCGTTGGACTGTCAATCTGAGGGTCCCGGGTTCGAATCACGGTGACGGCAGCCTGGTGGGTAAAGGGTGGAGATTTTTACGATCTCCCAGGTCAACATATGTGCAGACCTGCTAGTGCCTGAACCCCCTTCGTGTGTATATGCAAGCAGAAGATCAAATACGCACGTTAAAGATCCTGTAATCCATGTCAGCGTTCGGTGGGTTATGGAAACAAGAACATACCCAGCATGCACACCCCCGAAAACGAAGTATGGCTGCCTACATGGCGGGGTAAAAACGGTCATACACGTAAAAGCCCACTCTTGTGCATACCAGTGAACGCAGAAGAAGAAGAGTTTGTCTCAAAAAACAAAAAAACACAAACAAACAAACAAAATAAAACAAAACAAAAAACCACAACCAGTCACCCAACACACGAACGAACGGACAAGCAGCCAAGTACTCGATTTTTCCTGCTTGTATTTTGTATTGTATTTCTCTTTATTTTTTTATCACAGCAGATTTATCTGTGTGAAATTCGGGCTGCTCTCCCCAGGGAGCCACACTGAGAGCGCCACCCATATTTTTTTTGGGTATATTTCCTGCGTGCAGTTATATTTGTTTTTTTCTAACGAAGTTGATTTTTCTACAGAATTTCGCCAGGAACAACCCTTTTGTTGCCGTGGGTTCTTTTACGTGCGCTAAGTGCATGCTGCACACGGGACCTTGGTTTATCGTCTCATGCAATCCAGATGTCTGATTTCCTTTCTTACCCTCCACCTTTCCTTCATGCATTTTGAAAGTTTGTTTCTCTTTTCATCCATCCATCCATCCATCCATTTAACCACCCCCCTCTCTCTCTCTCTCTCTCTCTCTCTCTCTCTCTCTTTCTCTTCCCCCCATCCATCTTCCCCTTCCCCAATGTGTATGTATGCCTGTGGCTGATCTCTCTCTCTTTGTGTGAGTGAGTGAGTGAGTGAGTGAGTGTGTGTGTGTGTGTGTGTGTGTGTGTGTGTGTGTGTGTGTGTGTGTGTGTGTATGTGTGTGTTATAATAATAATAATAGATACTTATATAGCACATTATCCAGAAATCTGCTCTAGGTGCTTTACAAAAACGCTTTGTTGACATAAAACATTACATCTATGTTACATACACACACCAAAATATGACCACACACACACACACACACACACACACACACACACACACACACACACACACACACACACACACACTGCATACATACATTTTAACAATACATATGTATCTAACAGCTACCCTAACACATACACACACACATAGGCAGGCTGTTATGACGAGGCTCCCCTCGCTGTTATGACGTATTATTTTCCACCACAACTCGTTCATGACCTCCCCCATTCCCCGTTCTTCTCTTCTTCAGCCATCACACGACTCCAGTGCAACAGGCAGTGGGCAATGTCTGGGCCATTTCGCGCGGCGGTGACAAATGGAAACCGTCCTCCAACATCAGCAAAGAATATCAATGTTTTTAAAAGCGAATATGTGAAATGCTTTTATTTGAGAACATATGTTTATTACTCTTGTTTAATCAAGTTATCCGCGTGTGTGGGGTGGGGGTGGGGGTGGGGGGGGGGGTGGGGGGTGCGGTGCGGATGTGTTGATGATTATCTGGTTGTGGTTTTCCGCAATTCATCTTTATTCTTATCTTATCTGTCTATTATAATCAATGTGCAGTATAGTAGGCTATGTTTATAATTATATTCAAATAATGTTTCTTAATTCTTTCTGTTTTTACATTAAGAATACTAGTTATTACCTGCAGTGTGTGGATGTATGTATGAAACGATGTATGTGATATTTTTTACATTTGTATCTTCGTAATATTTGTTGGGGCTGTTGTTGGCTTTTACAGTTATGGTCCCCATGTTGTTTACTTGTCTATGTTGTGATAATGCACCTGACCAAATTTCTCCAGTTGGAGATAATAAAGTTACTCTTATCTTCTTATCTTATCTTATCTTATCAAATTGCCTGCCTGCCTGCCTGCCTGCCCGCTGTATGAACGTGTTCCTGTGATGATCTGCGGTTCAAGGTGCGCTATCGGTTCGTTCCCCTCCATTTCACGGCCTCTTTCTTACCATCACTGCCGTGTTATGTGTGATAGTCAGTTGTGTCCGATTATGACCCATCAGAACAAGAGGAGACAACTGCTGTCTTGACTATCTGGACCTGGACCTGGATTGCAGTGGGAGAGTGTCTTGCCCCAAAGTTACATCCTCCAACTCTCTAGGCCAAGAGGGGTTGTTTTTTTTTTTTTTAGGCCAGTCGGCGTTGGGATGGTTCCTACAAGCCAACCAGCCCCGGTCGTGTTATACAGCTTCATAACCCTCACCCCCCCCCCCCGCCCGATCCCCACACCACCATCCCCACCCCCATTCACCGTCTCCCCCTCCAACCCTCGCTGTCAATTCGGCCCGCTCCCTACTCCACTTCCACCACCTCTCCCCCCTGCACTCGGAAGTCATGTCCACCAAGGCAGTCACGCCATAGGAAATAACGGATTTAGGAACCCCAATCCCCACCCCCCGCCCCCACCCCCAGCCCCAGCCCCAACCTCCCTCACCCGACTCAAGACATAGCACTCATACAACACAAAGAACTCTACAAATACTTCACGTATATTCAGTCACAACACATGACTATCGCACGGATTATTTTTTCATCATTTTTTATATAGACAAAGGCCTAGAGATACAAAATTTATATACTTTGTGCATCAGGAGGTAAATATATAATGATGTTCTAAATACTGACAATTCCATAACAACATAATATAGGCCGAATATAATTATAATGTAGGTCAAGAATATATCAGTTCCATGATGAAAAGCCTAATCTTGTACAAAGCAAACTAATTGTACAAATTTGTCATGTTCCATAATTATGCTAAAAACATTTTTCTACTTAATTTCTCTGTTTGAGGCCTTTTAAGAACATAAAGTAATGTTGGTTTAACCTTTAAAAAAATTTGTTTTTATTGATTCTACATTTGTATACACAGAATTTAGCTATCAATAAAATGTGCGAGAAACATCCATCAGTTTGTTATTTTCTTATGTCCAAGCTGCAACAGTGCATCCAATTTAACAACTACACAGAAGGGCTCAATGAAACTTCAGTAAACCAATAAACAACAACAGCAACAACGATGGAAATGAATAATAGATGAGTGAATTGAGGAACGGGTGCAATAGCCGAATGCTTAAAGCGTTGGACTTTCAATCTGAGGGTCCCGGGTTCGAACCACGGTGACGGCGCCTGGTGGGTAAAGGGTGGGGATTTTTCCGATCTCTCAGGTCAACATATGTGCAGACCTGCTAGTGCCTGAACCCTCTTCGTGTGTATATGCACGCAAAAGATCACATACGCACGTTAAAGATCCTGTAACCTATGTCAGCGTTCGGTGCGTCATGGGAACAAGAACATACCCAGCATGCACACCCCCGAAAACAGAGTATGGTTGCCTACACAGAATAGAATAGAATATGTCTTTATTGCCAAGTGTACCGGGGGTCACAAGAAATATTGAGGGGGATAGTACATAACAAGATACGAACATAAATCGAAAATCATACATAAACACAGATACAGTAGAAATAAGATACATACAAGTGCATATCAATATAAACACACACACACACACACACACACACACACACACACACACACACACACACACACACACACGACGTTTCTACCACCCCCTTTAATTTATTTCTTTGTGTGTGTTTTCCATTTACCTGTCCATCCATCCATCAATCCATTCATTCATCCAGTCTTGAATCCCTCTCTTTATATTTTCTTTTCTCTTCACAACCTCAGCACTTTCAGTCAGGTCTCAACTCAGTTTCCAGTGTTTCGCCATAACCCCCTCTCCAACAGGCACTTCTGCCTTGAAAAATGGAAAACGTTGTCTGGGAGCAACTAGAATAGGATAAAACTGCCTCCCCCTTTTTTGGACGTTATCTTCATTCTTCCTTTCTTTCTTACGTTCTTTTTCTCTATCCCTCTCTCTCTTTCTCACTGTCTTTTACAGTGATTTGAAAGACCAAGTTGCGATACTGGCTTTCCCGAACGTTACTACTTTGGCAATATCCACATTTCTTCTACCGTATTTTTCTGTTTGTAGGTAGGACGGGAAAAAGTTATAAATTGGTTACCAACATTGTGATATATACTCTATATTAATTCCTCTGTCAAGAGATATAAAGAAAGCCAGTCAAAAAGTGGAGGGTAAGAAATGTAAAGTATATATTACAATGCTATTTAAACGAAGTTAAGAATTTCCTGTCTTGGTCACGTCATACGACATAACACCCTCTCCAAAATCATCCTGCAAGGGACTGTAGAGGGAGGGCGCAGACGGGGAGCGGCAGAGAAAGAGCTGGTCCGACAACGTCAAGGAGTGGACCAAAATGACGATGCCAGATCTCCTCACGACAGCTGCCAACAGAACGGCGGGGCGAGCTATGACATCTTCCTCATGTCCCCCCAACGACCCCAGCGGTCGAGGGTATGAGTGAGAGTGAGTGAGTGGGTCTTGGGAGCGAAACTGAAATGGAAAGAACACGGGGGGGGAAGAACTGTGGATATCGCCACTTTCTCCCAATTACTGTTACGTAATACGGCTTTATAAACGTTCTCACCTTTCAACAGTTCCCTCCCTCCCCACTGTCCTTGCAGTCCCGCCCCCCCCCCCCCCCCCCCCTTGCATCTCCCCTTTTCTGTTCTTTAAGTCCTGACCCTAGGGACTGGACAAACCTGAAGAGAAAGATAAAGAGAGAGAGAGAGAGAGAGAGAGAGAGAGAGAGAGGGTGAGACAGAGAAGAGAGAGAGAGGGTGGGTGAGTGAGAGAGAGACAGAGACACAGAGAGGGAGTTAGAGAAAGAGAGAAGACGTCTCTACGTTAATTCATCCTCTCTCTCTCTCTCTCTCTCTGTGTGTGTGTGTGTGTGTGTGTGTGTGTGTGTGTGTGTGTGTGTGTGTGTGTGTGTGTGTGTGTGTGTGTGTGTGTGCGTGAGTGCGTTTCTCTCTCTCTCTCTCTCTCTCTCTCTCTCATATGTGTCAGTAACAACGCAAGACATAATGATTTCGTTTGTTCGTTCATTCTCTTTCTCCTTCTCTCTCTCTCTCTCTGTGGTTTTTTTTTTTCTTTTTCGTTCATTCGTAATTTGTTCACTCAATCATTCATTCGTTAAACTATACGTCTTGTCTTTAATAATTTCCTTCCTCTATTTTTCTTTTTTTTTTTATCCACAGCTTGTTGACTACCTTCTCCCAATTCTTTTTTAGCACTGTGTCTCAACTATCCACTCCATTCCAACAGGCGATACCCCCCCCCCCACCCCAACCCCTACCCCCACCCCTACACCCATACCAGACTTTCTGCGGGGTGACAAATGGAAAACGTCCCCCCCCCCCAACCCTGCATCAGGGGAGAGAATCACACTGCATCTGCCCTCCACCCCAATAACTCAACTACCGCATTATGCAGCTTCATAAAAGCCGCCATTAACCCCTTCCCTCACCTCATCTGATGCTGATTTGTTCCCCCCTCTCCTCCCCTCTGTCTGTCTGTCTGTCTGTCTGTCTGTCTCTTATTCTCTCGACTGGATACAAGTTGAGTGCAAGAGTTAATATTGGTCTTCATCATCCATGTCTAACAGTAATGTTTCGTTGTAGAATTCTTATCAGAAATGTGTTTTGTTTTGCATTTGTTAATGATAGGGGGCTGTTGGCCTATGTCATTAAAATCATTCGGTGTTCAGTTCCTCTCTCTCTCTCTCTTTCTCTCTCGCTCCCTCTCTCTCTCTCCCCAAAGCATGAAGATTTAAGATAGAAGTATTTAAAGAATATTGTCAATTTGTGAGAGTTCCAGAAGATAGTATTTTTGTTTTTGCGAAGTTTCTTTTTTTTTATGCCTTTAAGTTCAGATCTCATATCTTGAATGCAGACCAAAATATACAAAGATGAAGCAGTGTATTAAAGGAACCGGTAAATCTAGGTATCACGGAAATAATTTTTTTTCCATGAATTTACTAATTACTCATGTTTTTCTTGTTTGTTTGTTTGCATTTTTGTTGTTTTTTTGTTTTGTTTTGTTTTTCTCGTGTAAATAGTAATACATCTGTCGACTGTGAACCCCCATTGAAAGGGTCTGTGGCCTATTCAGTAAACTAGTGTCAGTGTCAGTGTCTCTCTCTGTCTCTCCCCCCCTCTCTCCCTTTCTCCCACCCTCTCTCTCTCCCTCTCTCCCAGTATCCTCCCTCTTTCTCTCTCCCCCCTCTCTCTGTCTGTCTCTTTCTCTCTCTCCCCCTTTCTCTCTCCCTCTCTCTCTGTCCCCCTCTCTCTCTGTATCCCTCCCTCTTTCTCTCTCCCCCCTCTCTCTCTCTGTCTCTCTCCGTCTCTCTCACCCCCTCTCTGTCTCTCTCCCCCCTCTCTCTCTCTGTCTCTCCCCCCCTCTCTGCCCCCTCTCTCTCTCCCCTCTCTCCCCCCCCTCTCTGTCTCTCTCCGCCTCTCTCTCCCTCTCTCTCCCTCCTCTCTCTCTCCTCTCCCCCTCTCTGCCCCCCCCCCCTCTCTCTCTCCCCCTCTCTCTCCCCCCTCTCTCCCTCCCCCCTCTCTGCCCCCCCTCTGTCTCTCTCCCCTCTCTGCCCCCCTCTCTGTCTCTCTCCACCTCTCTCTCTCCCTCCCCCTCTCTGCCCCCCCCTCTCTCTCCCTCTCCCTCCCCCCCTCTCTCCCTCCCCCTCTCTGCCCCCCTCTCTGCCCCCTCCCCCGCTCTGTCCCCCTCTCTGTCTCTCTGTCTCTCTCCCCCTCTCTCTCTCTCCGTCTCTCTCCCCCTCTCTCTCTGTCTCTCCCTCTCTCTCCCCCCTCTCTGTCTCTCTCCCCCCCCTCTCTCCCTCCCCCTCACTCCCTCCTCTGTCTCTCCTTCTCTCTCACCCCCTCTCTGTCTCTCTCCACCTCTCTCTCCCTCCCACTCTCTCTCCCTCCCACTCTCTGCCCCCCCTCTCTGCCCCCCCTCTCTCTCCCTCTCTCTCCCCCCCCTCTCTCTCCCCCCCTCTCTGTCTCTCTCCCCCTCTCTGCCCCCCTCCCCCTCTCTGTCCCCCTCTCTCTCCCTCTCTCTCCCTCCTCTCTCTCTCTCTCCCCCTCTCTCTCTCCCCCTCTCTCTCCCCCTCTTTCTCCCCCTCTCTCTCCCCCCCTCTCTCTCCCCCTCTCTGCCCCCCTCTCTGTCTCTCTCCCTCTCTCTCTCCCTCTCTCTCCCTCCCCCTCTCTCTCCCCCTCTTTCTCCCCCTCTCTCTCCCCCCTCTCTCTCCCCCTCTCTGCCCCCCTCTCTGTCTCTCTCCATCTCTCTCTCCCTCCTCTCTCTCTCTCCCCCTCTCTGCCCCCCCCCCCCTCTCTCCTCTTCATTTTTCTTCCTCCTCACGTCCCACCTTCTTCCCTTTCTGCCCCCCCACCCCCACCCCCACCTCCCCTTACCTTCCTGCCCTCCTCCATATTCTGTCCTTCATTCTCAACAGCGTAAGTGTTAGGGTAGCTGTTAGATACACATGTATGTTAAAATGTATGTATGCAGTGTGTGTGTGATCACTTTTCTTCTTACGGCGGCAACCCTCTCTCCACCGTTTCTCTGTCCGATTCCACTCCCAGCAGGCGATACCAAGGTTGGTTTTCTTTTCCGGGGGGGTGGGGGGGGGTGGGGGTGGGGGTGGGGGAAGGGGGAGGGGTAGGGGAGGGGGTAACAAACACGGAAAAACGTCGCCCGGCGTCTAGAAAGAATCATCAAAATTGCTTGTCTGCTAGCAAGCCAGCCTGTTGGCTCCATGACTATTCGAAGATGCGCGATCTGCAGGCCCGAGGGGCGCGCTGTTGGCTCGGTCTCCCCGCCCCCCCCCCCTAGCGCGCTCAGATTCTCTCGCTTCCCAAGCGGACGCGTTACCTCATCTACTCCACTTCGGCAGCTGAAAAGAATCAAACTGCTTTACTGACAGGTTTTGTACAGTGATCACAAGTGGGCTAAGGTGCGCAATCTCCATGTTCAGCTCCCCCACCCCCACCCCCCCTCCCATCCCCCATCCCCCTCCCTCCCACCAACAGCATCTTTCTTCCCACTACTACTGCTGCTACGTGATGCAGCTTCACGAAAAGCCCATGCTGCATCCCCCCCCCCCACCCCCTCCCCCACACACACACACACCCACACCTTTCTTTCCGTCACCTCATCTCCTGCCAATGTCTCTCCCCCTCCTCCTTATTCTTCCTTTGTTCTCAGGTCCTTTTTCTCAAGGCCTTGACTAAGCGCGTTGGGTTACGTTGCTGGTCAGGCATATCTGCCTGGCAGATGTGCTGTAGCTTATATGGATTTGTCCGAACGCAGTGACGCCTCCTTGAGCTACTGAAACTGAAACTGAAACTGAAACTCTCAGGTCCTGTCTGTGTACAGTGGGACTGACAAGTAAGGGAGAGGGAGGGAGGGAGGGAGGGAGGGAGAGAGAGAGAGAGAGAGAGACAGAGACAGAGACAGAGAAACAGAGAAAGAGAGACAGACAGAGACAGAAAGACAGAGAGACAGAGAGAGAGAGACAGACAGAGACAGAGAGACAGAGAGAGGTAGACAGAGACAGAGAAACAGAGAAAGAGAGACAGACAGAGACAGAAAGACAGAGAGAGAGAGAGAGAGACAGACAGAGACACAGAGAGAGACAGACAGAGACACAGAGAGAGACAGACAGACAGAGAGGCAGACAGGTCCTATCTGTCCAGACTGAGAAGCTGTATGAGAGACAGAAGATAGAGAGAGAGAGAGAGAGACAGAGAGAGAGAGAGACAGACAGAGACACAGAGAGAGACAGAGACAGAGAGAGAGACAGACAAAGAGAGAGGCAGACAGGTCCTATCTGTCCAGACTGACAAGCTGTATGAGAGACAGAAGATAGAGAGAGAGAGAGAGAGAGAGAGAGAGAGAGAGAGAAAGAGAGGAAGGAGAGAGAGAGAAGAGAAAGAAAAAAGGGGTGGGAGGGAGTTACAGAGAGAAAGTGAAGAGAGAGAGAGAGAAGAGAGAGAGAGAGAGAGGAAGGAGAGAGAGAGAGAAGAGAAAGGGGTGGGAGGGAGTTACAGAGAGAAAGTGAAGAGAGAGAGAGAGAGAGAGAGAGAGAGAGAGAGAGAGAGAGAGAGAGAGAGAGAGAGAGAGAGAGAGAGAGAGAGAGGGGACTCCCTGCCTTACTTTTTCCCTCTCAATTTCCTAATTTGGATCTGCTGTCCCCCTTTCCATTCTTTCCCACTTCCTTCTATGTTTCCTTCAGGTACGTTAATTAAGCCACTCAAAGTTTAATTCCCCCCGTTTTGCTCTCTTCACAAACTGATCACATTATCCTCCCATTTTGCCTGGCAGTTTCCACATCACGTGGCTCCACTCCAAAGTGTTGGTGATACCCTGGCTTTCTGCAGTGGCAAAATTAATGGAAAACGTCCTTCAGAATCTGTAAAATAATCGTACATCCTCTCTCTTCCCGTGACTGCCTTTCCATGCAGCTTCTCTTCCACAGCTTCGCCACCACTAGCTGGAGTGATGGCCTAGAGTTAACGCGTCCGCCTAGGAAGCGAGAGAATCTGAACTCGCTGGTTCGAATCACGGCTCAGCCGCCGACATGTTCTCCCCCTCCACTAGACCTTGAGTGGTGGTCTGGACGCTAGTCATTCGGATGAGACGATAAACCGAGGTCCCGTGTGCAGCATGCACTTTTACGCACGTAAAAGAACCCACGGCAACTAAAGGGTTGTTCCTGGTAAAGTTCTGTTAAAAAAAATCCACTACAATTGGAAAAACATAAAACAGCACGCAGGAAAAAAAATACCAAGAAATGGGTGGCGCTGTAGTGTAGCGAGGCGCTCTCCCTGGGGAGAGCAGCCCGAATTTCACACAGAGAAATCTGTTGTGATAAAAAGAAATACAAATACAAATACCCATCCCCACTCCAACAAGGCGATACCCAAGGTTTCTGAATAGACAAGCTGAAAAAAAAGTCCTTCAGTTTCCTAAAAGAATCAAAATGCCTGCCTGTTCCACGGACATCTTTTGACAAGGATATGTGGGCCAAGGTGCACAGTGTCAAAGTTTCGTTTATTTATTTATAGTCTGTTCATCTAAGATGATGATATTAGACTGAAAATAAATGATATTATTATTATTTGGATTATTATCATTTCTATCATAATTATGATTGTTCTTATTAATTAGAAATGATCCTGAAATCCAGAGGTTAGCTAAAACAAAGTGTAGGAACCCCGGTTGAATGTCCTGTAAATTCCAAGGGATGGTCGCCGGTACAATGGTTTACCCCAGAGACACAGCACGACACACTAGATGTATACTTACAGTAAGCTCCCACCGAGATTACCGCGCTAACTGAAGACATTTTAAAAATAATTAAAAAATAAAAAAATAAATAAAATAAAAGTATCTGAAAATCGATGAAAAATTCCCCAGAGCACACAGTCTCAACGATTACCTATCCATGCCTTCTGCTTCTTCTTCTGCGTTCACTCGTATGCACACGAGTGGGCTTTTACGTGTATGACCATTTTTACCCCGACATGTAGGCAGCCATACTCCGTTTTCGGGGGTGTGCATGCTGGGTATGTTCTTGTTTCCATAACCCACCGAACGCTGACATAGATTACAGGATCTTTAACGTGCGTATTTGATCTTCTCTTTGCATATACACACGAAGAGGGTACAGGCGCTAGCAGGTCTGCACATATGTTGACCTGGGAGATCGTAAAAATCTCCACCCTTTACCCACCAGGCGCCGTCACCGTGATTCGAACCCGGGACCCTCAGATTGAAAGTCCATCGCTTTAACCACTCGGCTATTGCGCCTGTCATCCATGCCTTCAATTTGCCTATCCATTTCCTTCGTGCTTCCTACAACTGCAGATTTTTGTTTGTTTTTTGTGGGTTTTTTTGCTGCCCCATCATCTGCACCGTTTCAGTGGCATTACTCCCGCCCCGCTCATTTAGATTCCCCCATTCACGGCCACACCCGGGTTCGTCCGTCGCAGTTCCAGCGTCGGCAGTCCACAGGGAACCATCGATGTTAGGTCGCCAGGAGGCCACACACCAGAGGAGACCCTGCACTGCTGCTGAGTCACTTCGGTGGTGTTCAGTGGTGCCTGTTCTGTTTTAACGTACTTAGGACACCACCTCAGTACTAAGCCCCCTACTAACGACAATAATGGCTTAGTCGCGGAGCCAGACTGAGTGAGCGTCCCTCCCAGAGTGGAGACCGCCACCACGTCCCTCAAACAACAGCCCCCCCATGAATCTGCCGACACTGACGACATTGACAGGACTCACCCCAAGCACGGAAGTGGAGGGGTATCGAAACTGAGGTCACCATGAGAGCAGGGCATGAACGGCCACAGACTTTGAGACTATTTTGTTTATATTGATGACGATGAAGGAGGAGGAGGATGACGATGATGATGATGATGACGATGTTGCTATGGAGGTCCATTTTGGTTTGGGACTGCGTGACAAGGCTGTACTCTACGCTTCCTGTCATAGTTTCAGTTTCAGTTTCAGTAGCTCAAGGAGGCGTCACTGCGTTCGGACAAATCCATATACGCTACACCACATCTGCCAAGCAGATGCCTGACCAGCAGCGTAACCCAACGCGCTTAGTCAGGCCTTGAGAAAAAAAAAGAAAAAAAGGTGAATAAATAATAGATAAGCTTACATAAATAAATAAATAATAATTATAATATAAAAAAGGTAGTAGTAATAATAATTCCTGTCATAACAACTGCAGAAGTATGCAGCTTCATAAAGAAAAGTTCCCATGCAATCACCACCACCCCCCCACCACCACCACCACCACTGCCCCCACCCAAACCTTTCTTCCCTGACCTCATCTGTTTCCAAACTGTGCATCCCACTCTCTCTCTCTCTCCTCTTCTTCTGTCCTTTTAAAGGTCCTGTTTATTCGGTCTGGATTTTACATGTTGCAGGGAGAGAGAGACGAAAAGAGAAAGAGAGAGAGAGAGAGAAGGAAAAAAGGAGGAGAGAAAGAGAGAGAGAGAGGGGGGGGGGGAAAGAGGGATTGGGAGAAAGAAAGGGAGAGAGAAAAGAGAGAGAAAGGGAAGAGAAAGCGATAAAGATAAAATAATTATAACAATAAATGCACACACAGACACACACACACACACACACACACGCACACACACACACACACAAACACACACACATGTATATACATCATTTTATTTTGTCTTATTTTGTTTCAGTACATATCCCACACCAACGTGGGGACAGGATCCATAAGCTTTGATCAGCCCGTGAGGTTTATATGAAGGTCAAGCATCTGCTCTTTTTTTTTTTAATGTTATATTTCATTTATCCTTTTTTTTCTTTTTTTTTACATAGTTATGTAGCGTGCATGGAACAGTCCATACACTCTGATGCGTTGGAACCGAAACTGGAATGCGCAAAGTGTTGCACTGCTCGGCCCAGTCTCTTTCCACCCTCCCTCCCTTCCTCCTCCGATACAGCGATATTATCATCATCATTGCAGCTTTGCAGCGG
>NC_134886.1:4227029-4242029 GCF_041734735.1 Babylonia areolata
GAGAGAGAGAGAGAGGTTTTATTCCTTCTCTATCATCTTACTCTTCTTTTTTTTTAACCCCTTCTTCAAACAGCGAGGCGATCACTCCCTGTCCCACACCCTCACTGTATCGCCATCATGGTAGGAGTCCTACAGCCGACACTGAGAGTTTCATGGGGTGACAAATGGAAAACGTCTCCTGGCGTGTGAAAAGATTCAGATAGGCCTGCCTGCCTGTCTGTCTGCATGTCTGTCTTGTCTGCCATCCTGCATGCCTGCCAGTTTTTGTTGGTTTTTTTTGTTTTGTTTTACTTTTACATGTCGGCTGCTCTATCGACGTGCTTAAACTGTGATCTGCGAACCAAACTGCATTTTTTTTTTTTTTTTTTTTTTTTTGAGGGGGGTGGTGGGGTGGGGGTGGATTACCATCCTTTTACGATTTTGCATGCCTTGTGTCTGTCGGTTGGTGGTTTGTCTTTTATTATTTCTGAAATGACTACAACGAAATCTTGCAGTTTCTTGAACATCTCTCACTCCTCCACCCCCCACCCCCACCCTTGTCCCCATCCGCAGCATAATAACCTTTCTCTTTTTCGGTGGCATCTTTTTTTCTTTAGGCCCTCTGTCTGTCTGACTGACTGTCCATCCACCTGTCCTTCTTTCTGATCACATTTGGAAAAACCAATTCACATTCAGCGTACATAGACTGAAATACGTCGTATATAAATAAAAAAAAATTAGAAAATGAATATATCAAATACTGGAAAGAGAAAAGAGAAAAATCATTAAAGCTAAAATTTTACAACACGGTTGTAGCAGAGTACAAAACTGAAACCTATCTTTTAAATATATCAGATACAAAACACAGACAAGCTTTAACGAAACTCAGAATAAGCGCGCATGACCTAAAGATTGAGAAAGGTAGATATTTAAATATTCCACAAGAAGACAGATTGTGCAACAAGTGTAACATCCTGGAAGACGAAATCCATCTTCTTGATCATTGTATTAAATATAAAACCTTAAGGCAACAATTTTTAAAAGATATTCAAAATTCGAATAACACAGGAAATATTCCTAGTCAGGTGATGCTAACAGATGATGAATATATACAAAGAAGATCAGGAAAATTTGTTTATGAATGCTGCTGCAATTTACTGCATTAACTGATTGATTAATTGTGTGTTTTTCCTTCCTTCATTTATTTACCATTGCACTTGTGTCTTATAAACCTTTCGGTTTCATGACAATAAAATCTATTCTATTCTATTCTGCTGTGTCGACAGTTGTTATGTCTCCCCCTTACCTCCACCAGAATAACCACTGGGGTTTTGTTTTCGTTTGGTACCATCCTTTTTGCTCAGTCCCTCTGTATGTCTGTCTGTCTGTCTGTCTGTAGTTCTTTCTTTCTGCTACAACTACATTTAGATCTCTTTTTTTTCCCAGGACTTTCTTGGGTCGACCACCGTTTTATTATGTATATAAATTCATTATGACAATTCAGAATAGATGGGAAAAATGTGAACATAAACAATAACAGATGTAAGTGATTATATATATATATATATATATATATATATAGTATATTATATATATATATATATATATATATATATATATATATATATATATATATATACATAGTCTATTACACAATCAAACACATGAAACATTTTATGGTTTTTAGTGACAATATATAAAGTCACAGACACAAACACAAACACAGACACAGAAACATAAGCACACACACACACACACACACACACACACACACACACACACACACACACACACACACACACACACACACACACACGCACGCACACAATTACATCATGTAGTTGTTTTTTTTTTCATCTGACCCTCCCCTCACCTCCAACCAAAATAATCCCTCTCTCTTTCGACCATTCATTCATCTTCTTTCTTTTGCTTATTTATCATCATTGTTGTCTTATTTATTTATTTAGTTAGTTAGTTAGTTAGTTATTGATCTATTTATTTATTTATTATCATTATTTTATTATTATTATTATTATTATTATTATTATTATTACTACCTTTTTATATTATAATTATTATTTATTTATTTACGTAAGCTTATCTATTATTTATTCACCTTTTCTCAAGGCCTGACTAAGCGCGTTGGGTTACGCTGCTGGTCAGGCATCTGCTTGGCAGATGGGGTGTAGCGTATAATTATGGATTTGTCCGAACGCAGTGACGCCTCCTTGAGCTACTGACACTGAAACTGAAACTGAAACTGCCTTCATTCCTCCCCTTCTTTGGACCATACTTCTCGTTCAGTATGTCAGTAATGTTTCTTTGCATCTGTGATAATTTTCACACACACACACACACACACACACACACACACACACACACACACACATTCATTTACTCGTATGCGTACACAGTAATCCCCCCCCATCTCCCTCCTCCCACTCGATTTTTTTTCCTTCCCTCGTCTAGTATCACTTACAGTGAAAAGACGTTAAACTAAAGAACGAACGAACAACCCTCTGTGTGTGTGTGTGTGTGTGTGTGTGTGTGTGTGTGTGTGTGTGTGTGTGTGTGTGTGTGTGTCTGTCTGCCGGTAGTCCTTTCTTTCTGCTATAGCGACAATGATACCATGTAGATTCTTGAACATGCTCTCTCCCCCTTACCTTCACAAGAATAATCCCTCTCTCTTTTGGCCATTCATTTTCTTTCATTGCTCTCTCTCTCTCTCTCTCTCTCTCTCTCTCTCTCTCTCTCTCTCTCTCTCTCTCTCTCTCTCTTTTCGGGAACATCGATCTCGTTCAGGCCCTCTGAACTCCCGCCGTTCTTTCTGCTACAATGATAATGAATGACAATGATACGGATACTTATTCAGCGCCTTAGGCCCAACACTCAGCTTATATCACAGATTGACATAAATTTACATTTGGGCCAACAGCAAAGTGAGAGCTGTATCATCAATGGTTTCTCCAGTCAATGGGAAACCATTTACAGCTTAGTCTTTTGTGAAGGACTATGACTCTCAAACTAGGAGGCAAAATTGCACTGGCTCTTAGTGCTGCAGCCTTGTGGGCTAGTTGGCCTTTGGGAACCATCCCAACGCCGACTGTCCTAAAAAAAAACCCTCTTGGCCGAGAGAGTGGGGATGTACTTGGGCAAGTACACTCTGCACTATAATCAAATTCTAGCCCAAATAGTCGGAACAGCAGTTGCCTCCTCTGCTGTTCCGATGGTCATAGTCGGACACGACTGACTATCATACAACAGTAGTGGATTTCACTATTGTATTACATCAAGCGGTCCCCCCCCCCCTCTTTCTGTACTAGATTCTACTATTGCACTACAACAAGCAACCCCCCTCACCACCACCCCCCGCCCCCATTATACACTTGTTGTAGTGGATTGTACTATTGTATTACATAAGCAGTTTCCCCCCTCATCATATACTTCTTGTAGTGGATTGTACTATTGTGTTACAAGTGGTTCCCTCCCTCATGATACAATTCTTGTACCGGATTGTACTATTTTACGACAACAAAATGTTCCCTCCCTTCTTGTACTTGACCGCACAACTGCATGACATTTTGTCACAACATGATGTGCATCTGTGTGAAATTCGGATTAGCCCTCCCCGTGGAAAGCGCGCGGCTACAGTGAAGCGCAACCCATATTTTTGTCATCGATTTTTTTTTTTACTTCTGTGAGCGTATTTATTTTACCATCAACGTGGATTTCTTGACATAATTCTGCTTGGATCATCCACCCACCCACCCCTTCTTTTATTTATTCATTCTTATTAATTAACACAGGTTCTTTTACGGGCGCAGAGTGCAGAGACCTCGATTATTATCATCTCATTGGAAAGGCTAGCATCCAGTCCACCATTGAACCCATCACTGACACTCTGTTTTACCTGCTCCCCCACCCCTCCACCCCCCCCCCCCCCAACCCACCCCTCTCTTCCTCCACCCTCCTCCTCATTCAATCGTTTCACCATACCACAGTATTACGAATTCAAACAACGTCTTTCGTTGCACAAACACGCCCCCCCGAAAAAAAAAAAAAAAAAAAGCGCGCGCGTAGACGACCAAGGCCAATGTTGGGGTTTTTTGGTGGTTGTTGTTTTTTTTTCTCCTTCTTTTTCTTTTTGAACGCGCGTGTGAAGTGTGTAGTGTGTGGTGTGTGTGGTAATTCGCGTTTCGCTCCCCCATCACAAAATACACCGACCTTATCGGCACATCGAGAGAAAGACGATACCGCCTCGCATGGCTTGCGCTTTGCGTGACACAGCCTCCTGCCGATAACATCTGATTGCGATGTTCGTGCACGCGCACGCATTTGCGTGGGTGGGTCTGGAGTTTGTTTGTGTGTGTGTGTGTGTGTGTGTGTGTGTGTGTGTGTGTGTGTGTGTGTGTGTGTGTGTGTGTGTGTGTGTGTGTGTGTGGGTGTGTGTGTGGAGTTTTTTATTTTTTTAAATTTTTTTATTCGGGGTAGGAAGGGTGGGTGGGTGTTGAGGGATAAATATGGGGCTAATTGAAGGGTGGAATGATGGAATGAGCAAATGTGGGTGGGTGGCGCGTGTGTGCGTGTGTGTGTGTGCGCGAGCGCGCGCGTGTGTGTGTATGTGTGTGTGCGTGTGTGTGTATGTGTGTGTGTGTGTGTGTGTGTGTGTGTGTGTTTTATTTCATTTTTTAGTCGGGGTGGGAGGTAGGGGTAGGAGTTGTGGAATAAACTGGGGGCTAATAGGAGGGTGGAATGGTGAAAAGAGTGTGTGTGTGTGTGTGTGTGTGTGTGTGTGTGTGTGTGTGTGTGTGTAGGCATACATAGATGAGAGCATCCCTGGTTCTGTCCGTTTGTCTACATCTACCTATCTATCTTTGTCAATGTCTATCTATTTATCTATCTTTGTCTATGTCTGTCTGTCGGTCTGTCCGTCTATCTATCTACCTATCTATCTTTGTCTATGTCTGTCTGTCCTATCTATATATCTATCTTTGTCTATGTCTATCTATCTATCTATGTCTATGCCTATCTAGCTAGCTAGTTAGCTAGCTAGCCAGCTTTGTCTCTGCCTATCTGCCTCTGTGTGTGTGTGTGTGTGTGTGTGTGTGAATCACTTCATCACACATCTTTTTCTTCTTCTTCTTCTTCCCTTTCTCTTCCTCTTGCTTGCAATACTCTAAATGTCTCCACACTGGGCACAAACACACAATGTGTAAAAGGAGGTGTGTTTTTTTCCCCCTTGACAAACGTGAGCGACAGCGGAACCGGAGGATCAGAAATCACAGTCCAGTTTCATCCCGAATTCCTGGAATGCGAATGAGACAATATTTTTGATAGAAAACGAAAGAAATCAACGAACACACAGACGGGGGGAAAAATGAAAAAGAAGAAAAGAATATGTTAAAAAAAAAAGAAAGGAATAGAGGGATGAAAAGGGCAGTCAACAAACAAATAAACAAAAGGAACAATATGATGAATAACCAAAGAAATAAACGAAAGAATCACCGAAAAAGAAAAAAAACAAAACAGTTATCTTTTTGATTTTCATTTTCACTCGCGATGTCCTGTCAACTATGACAGAGCAGAAGAAGAAGGAGGAGGAGAGGGAGAATGAGGAGGAGGAGGAGGAAGAGGAGAAGAAAAAGAAGAAGAAGAGGAAGCAGAAGAAGAAGAAAAAGGAGGAGGAGGAAGAGCAGAAGAAGAAGACGAAGGAGGAGAAGGAGGAGGAAGAGCAGAAGAAGAAGACGAAGGAGGAGGAGGAGGAGGAGGAAGAGGAGGAGGAGGGAGTAGAAGAAGAAGAAGAAGAAGAAGAAGAAGAAGAAGAGATTCTTTTGAAGCAATCGCTGTTTCTCTAGCTCTTTGGGTTTTCGGCTGTTTTGCTTTTTTATCTGACACCCCCCAACAAAGACGTTCGTGATATCACAAAGCGACACAGCAGACCCTGTTGTTGGTAGGAGTGGGAAATGTAGAATTGAATTTCATGTTGCATTAATTTCAATCACGGTCGAAGCATAACTGTGAATGTGCCAGTGTCCATTTTGTGGGGCTGTTGTCCGCCCCCCCCCTTCCCCCCCCCCCCCCCCCGACCCCTTCATCTCCCCTGCCCCCCTTTCTTATTCATTGGCGCTTTGCATGTATGCACGCGTGCTCAAGGGAAACGGGTCACACACACACACACACACACACACACAAAAGAGTCACGAATATTCTTATTATTCGCAGGATTTCGAGTCACATCAATGGTTTTGTTCATCCAAATCTAAACATGTACACAAATGAAAATACAGGAAATTGATGGAGAAAAAAACAAACAAACCCACACACATGAATAAAGATCTTAGCATCTTATGAACTTTCCCATGTTGATGACTTTTGATGGGCGCAATAGCCGAGTGGTTAAAGCGTTGGACTTTCATCAATCTGAGGGTCCCGGGTTCGGTGTCGCCTGGTGGGTAAAGGGTGTAGATTCTTCCGATCTCCCAGGTCAACATATGTGCAGACCTGCTAGTGCCTGAACCCCCTTCGTGTATATACGAACGCAGAAGATCAAATACGCACGTTAATGATCCTGTAATCCATATCAGCGTCGGTGGGTTATGGAAAAACGGAGTATGGTTGCCTACATGGCGGGGTAAATAAACAAAACGGTCATACACGTAAAATGCTAAATGGTACATGTTTGTTTTTCAGTTTAACGTCTTTCCACTTGAAGTGATATTAGACATGTTTGTCTGTGTGTGTATGTGTGCGTGCCTGAAATCTGATTGATCGACAGAGGAAACGAATGATGAGCGCCTTGCGGCAGCTGTCAGTCGGCTCTACCCAGGTAGGCAGCCTGTTGTGCAAATGACTCCGTGTTTGAAAAAGCGCTTAGAGCTTGGTCTCCGACCGAGAATTGGCGCTGTATAAGTATCCATAATAATGAATGAATCAATCAATCAAATTTTCCCCACTTTCAAACACACTCCCCTTCCTTCTTTCAGCGAACAGAAAAAAAAAAAAAAAAATTGATTTCGGATTCAAATAATTCTATTTTTCAATTGGCAAGATATAATTTCGAAGATCTGCGAAATTTTGGGCGTTCCATAAATGAAATTAAATTAATATCCAAACACATCCATATCACAGTTAAGTGACGACAAGAAACGCATTTCACGTGGAATATTATGACGCCTGCCAGACTCAATAGTTAACTGACTACAGCACCTGGGATATATCAATGATAACATGAAACAGCCATGAAGATTGGCAATATATATATTTCTCTTGCAAAATTAGCAGTAAGGTTTCTATATATATTTATTACTATTTCCAGGGCATTATGTCATCACACACACACACACACACACACACACACACACACACACTCACTCCACCCCTCCTCATACACACAAACACCACACGTTTTTCCACTCGTTCCCCTAAAAAAAACAAAAAACAAACTTTCCCCTCTTCCTTAGCCTACCTTCCTACCCCCATCCAACCACGCTGACTCACTCACCACACACAAACACACACACACACACGCACGCGCACGCGCCCCCCCCCCCCCCCCCCCCCCCCCCCCCCCCCCCCCCCCCCCCCCCCCCCCCCCCCCCCCTTTTTCCCAGCATTCAAATACCCACCCATTCCTATTCTCATCGTTTCACGCGAGAGCAGCGCGAAACGAGAGATCAAATTCAGCATGTACCCCTGTCAATGACGCCCCAGTTACCAGATGTTCACAACCTTCATCATTTTTTTTTCTCTTCCACACATTCCTGGGTTATGAAAATTAATGATCCCACTGTTTTGGAGATGACAAAAGGTTGAAATGAGGGAAAAGGCGAGGAAGATGGATGGTGTGTGTGTGTGTGTGTGTGTGTGTGTGTGTGTGTGTGTGTGTGTGTGTGTGTGTGTGTAAGAATAACTTTATTATCTCCAACTGGAGAAATTTGGTCAGGTGCATTATCACAACATAGACAAGTAAACAACATGGGGACCATAACTGTAAAAGTCAACAACAGCTTTTACGAATATTACGAAGATACAAATGTAAAAAAAATATCACATACACCGTTTCATACATACATCCACACACTGCAGGTAATAACTAGTATTCTCAATGTAAAAACAGAAAGAATTAAGAAACATTATTGAATATAATTATAAACATAGCCTACTATACTGCACATTGATTATAATAGATAAGATAAGAATAAAGATAAATTGCGGAAAACCGCAACCAGATAATCAGCACACACCCGCACAACCCACCACCCCACCCCACCCCCACGCACCTCACACACGCGGATTACTTGATTAACTCTCTCCATACGAACGGCGAAAGAGACGACGTTAACAGCATTTCACCCCAATTACCATCATCAAAATGTTGCACACGAAGGCTCTTATACTGCTCTTATACTGAAGACGTGAATGTTGACAAAGAATACCACAATTCTGACGACGGAAGCTAAAGGTTGGGTCATTCAGACACCCACTGGACATCCAAGGGGTCTGTGTAGAGGAGAAGAGAGGACTGGCCGTACTGAGTGAGTAAACAAGAGTAATAAACATATGTTCCCAAATAAAAGCATTTCACATAATGTGTGTGTGTGTGTGTGTGTGTGTGTGTGTGGAATGGAGGGGACTGCAGACTGATGGACTGATCATGAGGCAGACTGGTTAAGACGCACATGTGTCAATACAGTGACTGAGAGGGTCTGGGTTCGATTCCCGCTCTCGTCCTCTCCCACCCAAGTATGATTGGAAAATCATAATGTTTATCTTTAATGCATTAAAAGCAGAAAGCGCTCAGTCTTAGATGAAAGGCATGTTTCTAAATAACCCTTAGCTTTTGGTTATGTTATTCTTGCTAAATTTTGTTGCTCATCCAACGTAAGGTCTGGTTTTCATGTGTGTGTGTGTGTGTGTGTGTGTGTGTGTGTGTGTGTGTGTACAGCACGTGCATCCACATGTGTGCAGGTTGGTGGCCATTCATTAAAACAGTTCTGAGTTCTGATTGGAAAAAAATCATCAAGATGAGCATCTTGTCATTCCGGAGACGATAAACTGAGGTCACATGTATTTGTATTGTATTTGTATTTGTATTTGTATTTCTTTTTATCACATCAGATCAGGGAGGGGGGGGGGGGGGGGGGGCGTAGTGAGCAGAATCAACCTTACCTTGCTTCCATGGACAAATATTCTTTGCAACTTGAAAATCCACAGCAGCTCCAGCATTCAATACTGTGTCACGCTTCTCAACGGGTCCTCTTCACTGACGGAAATCATTTCGAACACAGTCCTTGTTTGACGTGTGTGCATTTTCCCACTTCACATGACTAGCTATGAATAAACAGTGTGTGGCAAAACAGATGCTGTAAGTTTGTTCTTGCAGGCAATTAACAAATAATGAGGCCAGGAGATGAAATGATTAACAAATAGTAAAGAGTTGTAACTCTCCATTACACAAGGTACACAACTTCAAGTCAGTGAGGCTTTCCCTGCCGATTCAGCGAGCACACAGGTAAATAAAAGGTACATTGGAACAAACCCAGACACTTCCTCAAAAAAGGAAGCACCGGGCCTGTCTTGTCTTGCAGGCAATATCTGAGTTCCACCACGTTTTCTTTTTCTTCCATCGCAGTGACCACAGTCATCTTGTTTTAGAAATACACACAAAGGTCCTTTGTGTTCAGACTGAAGACAACACAACTGGTTCACTTTGAATTTTCCACTCCATGTTCACAGCAGTTCACAATAAATAGCGAGGTTGAATCTGTATCTGATGGGAACATTGCTGTCGCCAAGATTATGGCATTATAGTGAAGAAATGGTGAGTTCATATTTTTCTTTATATATATATTTCTTCGTGTTTATTTTTCACACAGAATGTTGAGGAGTCCGCTTCCATATTGTACGTCGTCGTCGAAATGTGTTTCTTTGCACCATAACCATTCCATGAAATGCTCCCTGTTCACTGTAATTCCTTTTCATTCAAGCTAATCTGTGCGGCGTTCTAAGGTTGTGTCAGTTCACAGACCTCTGACTCTCACGGCGACTTGCACGGGTAGCTCGTGATAAATGTGTGATTTAATTTTTTTTTTTTTTTTTTTTTTTTTACTGTCAGTCGAGCCCTCCACCAGTGGACAATGACAAGACTCCAGCACGAGCAACTTGACACAAAGTTCAACTCGACTGGTGTGTCAACTTGAACATGTGTGTGTGTGTGTGTGTGTGTGTGTTGTATTTGTATTTTTTGTATTTCATTTCGTTTCATCACAACAGATTTGTAAAATTCGGGCTGCTCTCACCAGGGAGAGGAGTCGCTACAGTACAGCACCACCCTTTTTTTTTTTGTAGTTTTTCTTGCGTGCAGTTTTATTTGTTTTTCCTATCGAAGTGGATTTTTCTGCAGAATTTTGCCAGGAACAACCCTCTTGCTGCCGTGGGTTCTTTTACGTGCGGTTTATCGTCTCATCCGAATCACTAGCGTCCAGACCACCACTCAAGGTCTAGTGGAGGGGGGAGAAAACATCGGTGGCTGAGCCGTGATTCAGATTATCTCGCTTCCTAGGTGGACGCGTTACCTCTGGGCCATCACTCAACATGATTATGGGTTATTTCAAATGCAGTGAGGCGTCCATGAGAATCTGAAACTACAGACTGAAGACAGGGGTGGGGTGGGGGGATGGGGTGGGGTCGGAGAGGAGGGGAGGGGTGGCCTAGTGATATAAGGCGCCCAACAGATAAACGAGTAGCTCCGGGTTTGTGTCCCTTGTTCAATATTGTCAGACGCAACAGTCGAGTGGTTAACTCTCTCCATACGAACAGCGAAAGAGACGTCGTTAACAGCGTTTCACCCCAATTACCACCATCAAAATATTGCACGTGGAAGGCTCTTATACTGAAGAGGTGAATGTTGACAAAGATACCACAATTCTGACGACGGAAGCTAAAGGTTGGGTCATTCAGACACCCACTGGACATCAAAGGTGTCTGTGTAGAGGAGAAGAGAGGACTGGCCGTACTGAGTGAGTTGATTCGGACTCAGTCTGACGGTCCCCGAGTTCCAGTCCCGAGTCATCACGGCGCCTGGTGGGTAAAGGGGTGTGGTGGGGGGGGGGGGGGGGGAGATTTTTTCTCCACATCTCCCGGGTTCACAGATGTGCAGACACGCTTTTGCCTGAACCCCGTTCGTGCGTGTATACGGCATGCAAAAGATCAAATACAGACGTTGTTAAAGTTCACATTATCCATGTCAGCGTTCGGTGGGATTTGGAAACAAGAACAAATCTAGCATGCAAATATTCACGCTTTTGAACATTACATTGTTTCAAGATACAAAATCGAAGAATATAACGCTAAGATCGCATGTGAAACACACAGCTTCAAAATAAAATGGTTGCCATACTTACCTTTAATTAGAAACAACATATAAAAACAATATTCCAAACCATGTATGGAAATAAAACACAACTAAGTTAGATGTTGAAAAAATGGTGCAAGTTGATATGTAGGGATATGGATATCTATTACTTTTTTAAGACTTATTTAAAATGACTTATCATAACATTCTCAATTGTTTTTACTTAGAATGTTATATGTGTATATCAATTATATGGGTTTTTTTGTTGTTTTTTTATGTTGTTGTTTTTTTTGTTTTCCTATTGTTACTATGTTTTTGTCATATTTGTCTTTACTCTTTTCCCAATATATGTATTTATTCATTTATGTCTTCATGTCAATTGTCCATGTGTTATAAAAATGGGAAAATAAAAAAAAGCTTAAAAAAAAATCTAGCATGCAGCCCCCGAAAACCTGCATACCTGCATAACCTGCAGGTATGAATACCTGCATGACGGGGATAAAAACGGCCATACACATGATGGTCCACTTGTGTGTACGAGTGTTCGGGAGAGCCGCGGCCCACGAACGAAGAATAATCAGTAGAAGAAGAAGAAGACGAAGAAGACGAAGGAGAAGAAGAAGAAGAATTACGCACGGACAGGCGAGACAGGCAGTTACCAGGATAAACCATTTGAAACAGTGCTTTACCGTTTACAGGGGCAAACATCTGATAAAAAAAAAAAATCGCTCTGAATAGTTTGACCTGTTTGTTTCCATTACGGCTGTGTGAACTCTCTGTCCGTTGAAAGAATGAACAAATAAATAAATAAAATAATTAGTGCCTTGCTGCTTGGAAAACGAGATTGTATGTAGCTGATTGTTTATCTTTCTTTTTCCCAAGAAGGTCAACAAGGCTGTGTGTGTGTGTGTGTGTGTGTGTGTGTGTGTGTGTGTGTGTAAGAAAAACCTACAGAAAACCCCACAAACAAACAAATAAACAACAACAAACAAACCAGAAACACCAACAAACAAAATAAACTACAAACAAAAGAGTGCCTTGATGTTCGAGAAGAATCCTGGTACATATATTTAAAAAAAAATGCGAGAAAAACTCGAGCCATTTACTTGACAAAACCTCCATTGGATCTGTCGCTGTCACTTAGAAAGGCACGAGCACACACTCGCGAGACAAAAAAACAACAACAAACAAACCAAAAACAAAAAAAAAAAAGAGAGAATAAAAATAAGATAAAGAAAAATACATGAACAACATTGATAAAAATGTCTGGAACATTTTGTCGGATTACAACCATCTTATTGACTCTTGAACACCCGTGGGGAGAGGAGCAGAAAGGTAATTTTGCTGCTGGGGGTACTTGACTGTCTCTTGGAGAGAGACACTTTCAAAACACTTTGCTGCTGAGATGGGAAAAGAACGAGCACCTGATGACAACGTTGATTTTTTTGATTTTTTTTTTCCTTCTTTCAATTTGTACGTGTGTTGTTGACTGTTTGACCAGGCAAGAGTAAAGAGTTGAATCGAATGTGTGTGTGTATACATTCGCGCGTGCGCGTGCGAATGTGTGTTGTGTTGTGGTGTGCGTGTGTGTGCGTGCGCGTGTATGTGTGACTTGAGTACAGCACAAGAGAAACATTGCTTTGTCACAAGAATAAATAAGAAGACACACACACACACACACACACACACACACACACACACACACACACACACCACACACACACACACACACATACAAACACACGCGCGCGCACGCACACACACAGACACTCAAACACACACACAGACACTCAAACACACACACACACACACACACACACACACACACACACACACACACACACACACACACACACACAGAGAGCAGCAGCTATAAAAAGAAAAAAAAGAAATGTACATGTTGGGACCACACCAACATCGCTGGTTATCAGCTGGAAGGACAAAATGTCAATTCAAACTTGACAGAACAAAGGTAGAAGACCTTTTTTCAGGCATCCTCTCTCTGTTATTGTTGTTGCTGCTTTTATGTGTGTGTGTGTGTGTGTGTGTGTGTGTGTGTGTGTGTGTGTGGATGTGTGTGTGTGTGTGTGTGTGTGGATGTGTGTGTGTGTGTGTGTGTGTGTGTGTGTGTGTGTGTGGATGTGTGTGTGTGTGTGTGTGTGTGTGTGTGTGGATGTGTGTGTGTGTGTGTGTGTGTGTGTGTGTGGATGTGTGTGTGTGTGTGTGTGTGTGTGTGTGTGTGGATGTGTGTGTGTGTGTGTGTGTGTGTGTGTGTGTGTGGATGTGTGTGTGTGTGTGTGTGTGTGTGTGTGGATGTGTGTGTGTGTGGATGTGTGTGTGTGTGTGTGTGTGTGTGTGTGGATGTGTGTGTGTGTGTGTGTGTGTGTGTGTGGATGTGTGTGTGTGTGTGTGTGTGTGTGTGTGTGTGTGTGTGGATGTGTGTGTGTGTGTGTGTGTGTGTGTGTGTGGATGTGTGTGTGTGTGTGTGTGTGTGTGTATGTGTGTGTGTGTGTGCGTGTGTGTGTGTGTGTGTGCGTGTGTGTGTGTGTGTGTGTGTGTGTGTGTGTGTGTGTGTGTGTGTGTGTGTGTGTGTGTTTTTCTGAACAAAAGTAGGGACGTCGCCAGAGGAAGACATCCAAATACAAAAACAGTGACCAACATTCGGACTCAGGGTTCGAATTTAGCGGGTCATCATCCATCATTCATTTTGCCCATCGCTCCTGGTGGAGTATAGGCCATCGACGACCCCTCGCCATCGCACTCTGTTCTGGGCTGTTCTGGCCATTCCAGCCCAGTTGGTCCCTTGCTGCTTCAGCTCTGCCTCGGTATCTCGCCTCCGGCTGATGCGAGGCCGGCCTCTCTTCCTCTTTCCCTGCGGGTTCCAGGTCAGGGCTCGGCGTGTGATGCTGGACGCTGGCTTCCTGAGGGTGTGTCCGATCCAGCCCCACTTCCTCCGCAGTATCTGCTTGGCCACTGGTTCCTGTCCCGCTCGGTCCCACAGATCTTCGTTTCGGATCTTCTCCTGCCATCGGATCTTGTAGATGCGCCTCAGACAGGTGTTGAAGAATGTCTGAATCTTCTGCTGCATCGTCTGTGTTGTCCGCCATGTCTCGTATCCGTAGAGCAGAATTGACTTCACATTGGAGTTGAAGATGCGGAGTTTGGTTTTCATACTGATGAATTTAGCGGGTGCCCGGGTAGCAAATGTTACGAAAAAGTTGGCTGGGGCACGCAAATTTTCTGTCCGGAGTGCCCAGTTTGCACCGAAAAATTGACAAGAGGCGAAAGAAAAAATGTCGTCTACTGCAGCTCTTCGGATGTTGACGGTCATGGTGCGGCGTTAGCGACGAACGTTAGTTTCCCATCTTCAATGTTAAAAGAAAGGCTCCAGAAACAGAGGCGAAAGCTCAGGATGATAAAAAGAATAAAACAGCAGGAGTACGAATCAAAGCGCCAGCATGTGTACAATTAAGTCTTGCACAAAGTTTTTTTTTTCCTTGGCACACCGTTGAAACGAAGGAAGATTGTATCTAATTCTATTATGCTGGCAACCAAAACCACAACTGGACACTCAAATGTTTTGTCCAGAGCGCCCGACTGGCACTAAAAAAAACCCCAAACAAACAAACAAACAAAAAAAAAACCGAGTTAAATTCGAACCCTGTGAC
>NC_134886.1:4247029-4249529 GCF_041734735.1 Babylonia areolata
CACAGAAAGGAACAAACATAAATCGAAAACAAGAGAGGCAATGCCTTCAAGACTCACTTGTGATAAATTAAGTCCCCTAGCATTAATTACAGAGTAATTTCCCTTTTTTACTATCTGCGCCAAAACGTTTGCAAAATAAATAAAAATTCCATGCTTAGCAAAATTATTTCCTGTTTGAACAAAAGATGATAATAATGACTCTTGTTGTTGTGTCAGAATAAGAGGTCAAAGTAGCAAGTTTAGAGAATACAAAAAATATAAATATATTTTTGCATATAATTAGGCTTCTTTTTTAATTTTTTTTGTGCCCATTCCAGAGGCGCAATATTGTTTTAAACAAGATGACTGGAAAGAACTGAATTTTTCCTCTTTTTTTTGTGCCAAATTTGGTGTCAACTGACAAAGTATTTGCAGAGAAAATGTCAATGTTAAAGTTTACCACGGACACACACAAACACACACACACACACACACACACAGACAACCGAACACCGGGTTCAAACATAGACTCACTTTGTTTACACAAGTGAGTCAATCATACACAAACATGACTACAGTATAATTTAGGATACATATTATGTGCATATCAATACAAGAACTTGTGCACACTCACACATATACACACACACACGCACACACACACACACACACACACACACACGCACGCACGCACGCACGCACACAAACATGTTTGAACAGAAGCCGCCCATTACATGTATCTCCTCACAGTATGTAATAATTAGGTACACTCCACAGCGCAAAGCAGCTGTTATTTGCCATGCATGCTACCCTCCCTTTAGGAGGACTAAAATAGATGGCATGGGCAATAATCACAGATTGATTACTCCTTCTACCCCCCCCCCCCCCCCATCCCACACCCGCCCTTTCCGCTCCACGTAAAAGTCAGGGTTTTTTTTTTAGTTTAAGGTAGATGCTGACAAATTTTTTCTGTTTTTTTGTGTGTTGTTGTTGTTTGTTTGGTTGGGTTTTTTTTTTTTTTTTTTTTAAACTAAGACACGCGGGCATGCTGGCTGAGTGATACTCGTGTGTTTGCCACGTCAGTAAACTCGTGCAAAGCGTAGAACTAGTGTCCACGTCACTTGCACGTGAAAACCGTGAACAGAGGTTGACACAGAGCAAGCTGCGCTGACTGGGATTGGAGTGTTCAAAGTCATTCTTTTCAGTGAAAGTGGTGCGTCGAAGACTGGAGTGTGAAGAAAATTGAACGCTGGTTTGTAACAACTTTCTTGATTTTTTAGTTGGTTTCCTTTTTGCTATTTTTTTCTCAAGGTTATTTGAAGCGGAGGGTGCATGCATGCATACGTGTGTGTGTGTGTGTGTGTGTGTGTGTGTGTGTGTGTGTGAAAAATGACTAACAATAATAGCAATGATAAGAATAATAGCAATACTACTACTACTTTTTTCCCTTCTAATTATGATGATAACAAGAAGAAGAAAAAGAAGAACAGTAACAATAATACATACATAATATACAGACGACTGAGCTCCGTCACTTCCACAGGCCATGTTGAACAGATCCGTTTTTAGATTTGTTTTGAAAGAGGACAGAGTGGGTGAGTGACGGGGTTTCAGTGGAAGAGATTTCCAGACAGTCGGAGCTTGACACTGGAAGTCGCTTTGACCTGATGTCTCTGAAAAAGATACTTTGCGGACTTGAAGGAGCTTTTCTCCGGGCATTAAATGCATTTATGCATGCGTGTATAGGCATGTCTTTGTATGTCTCCATCTCCACTTTCTTCTTCTTCAGCTTCTTCTTCATCTTCTTCTTCTTCTTGTGCAGCACGCACTTCGCGCACTGAAAAAGAACCCATGGCAACGAGAGTGTTGTCCTCTGTCAGAATTATATATATATATATATAAAAAAAGGAACCCACTCTGATTGGTACACAAATATATAAGCATGCACTCAAGGCCTGACTAAGCGCGTTGGGTTATGCTGCTGTGAAGCATCTGCCTAGCAGATGTGGTGTAGCGCATATGGATTTGTCCGAACGCAGTGACGCCTCCTTGAGAAACTGAAATTTTTTTTTCTTCTTCTTCCTCCTCCTCCTCTTCCCCGTCCTTAATGTCTTGTCTTGTCTTGCCATCGTCGGCCTGCAGCTTCGTTGTTTAGAACAAATATCTCTCCCACTCCCATCTCTCTCTCTCTTCTCTCTCTTTCAATCTTTCTCTCTCTCTCTCTCTCTTTCCCTTTCTCTCTCTCTTTGTCACTGTCTGTGTCTCTGTCTCTCTCTAACTCTCCCTGTCTCTCTGTGTCTGACTGCCTCTCTCTCTCTCTCCCCGCTTTCTCTCTCTATCTCTCTCTTCCTTTCTCTCCCACCCCTCGCCCTTCATCTGTCTCTCCATCTCCCCCTCCATTCCCACCTCTCTCCCTCTCTTTCCCTCTCTCTCCCTGTGTGTGTGTGTGTGTGTGTGTGTGTGTGTGTGTGTGTGTGTGTTCCTCCCTCGTCAACACTCTTTTTTTTTTTCTTTTTTTTAT
>NC_134886.1:4252029-4267029 GCF_041734735.1 Babylonia areolata
GAAACAAGAACGTACCCAGCATGCACACCCCCGAAAACGGGAGTATGGCTGCCTACATGGCGGGGTAAAAACGGTCATACACGTAAAAGCCCACTTGTGTGCATACGAAGAAGAAGTCCCCAGTCCTTGGCACGTGGTTATACCATGCTGTGAGCGTGGGTGTGTGTGTGTGTGTGCGTGCGTGTGTGTGTGTGCGTGCGTGTGTGTTCACTTTGAGTCATATTAGACGTGTCGTGTGTGTGTGTGTGTGTGTGTGTGTGTGTGTAAGGGGGGATATATAGAACAGAAAAACAAAGAAAGAAAAGGGGGATAAACTAGAACAATGGAATCAACAATTCGTAAATATCTGTGTAACGGCAATTAACAACATAAACACCAATATGAAAAAAATAAAATCAATAGAATTCAATATCAGAAGATCGCATCACAGAAACACTCCTATCGTACTATGTAACAGGGATTCGGCACTCGGTCAACAGTAATTGGTTGGACATTATTTCTTTTATGTTTTGTTCTGAAAATGTTCTAACATTACATGACTTTGGAGGTAACCTGATAATCGTTTGACACTGAAACAAAATATGATTTCGTGTGATCTGTTTACCACAAACACAGAAAACGTTCTTGCTAAACTTTGTCTTGAAAGCATCTAGTCTTATTTGAGAGGTTGCCAGTCTATGATAAAACAATGGAAAATCCATCAATTTGTATCGTGTAATATCAGTTGTAAACCCCTTTTCCTTTGGGTATGAAATCGCGTCATCAGCACTCGAGGAGTCTGCAACATTCTGAAACTGATTGTTTAATAACTATTTCAGAAGTATTTTCTATTCTTTGTGCACCCTTTTTCGCTGCTCTTTCGGCCATTTCATTTCCTTTTATACCAATATGAGAGGGTACCCAGTAAAATTCAGTAGTTGTGTCTTTGGCTGATAGAATGTGCAATAAATATTGTATTTCCAAAATAAGATCTGGTCGAGTTTTTATATCTTCTTCTTCTTCTGCGTTCGTGGGCTGCCACTCCCACGTTCACTTGCATGTACACGAGTGGGTTTTTACATGTATGACCGTTTTTACCCCGCCATGTAGGCAGCCATACTCCGCTTTCGGGGGTGTGCATGCTGGGTATGTTCTTGTTTCCATAACCCACCGAACGCTGACATGGATTACATGATCTTTAACGTGCGTATTTGATCTTCTGCATGCGTTTACACACGAAGGGGGTTCAGGCACTAGCAGGTCTGCACATATGTTGACCTGGGAGATCGTAAAAATCTCCACCCTTTACCCACCAGGCGCCGTCACCGTGATTCGAACCCGGGACCCTCAGATTGAAAGTCCAACGCTTTAACCACTCGGCTATTGCGCCCGTCGAGTTTTTATATCAAACCATTCTAATGCGTGTAAGACTGACTTTGAGTCAACCAATAAAACGACCCTGAATATAGTTACTGGGATATTTATCAGAATTTCCAACGCAAACATTATAGCCACTTTTTTCGGCTTTGGCCTTTCATAAGGAGCTTGTGGACACGCTTAAGTCACTCCAGTCCTAGCCCCAGTCTCTGACTGTCTCTCTCTCTCTCTGTCTCTCTGTCTCTGTCTCTCTCTCTCGGAATGAGACTACTCTTTAGGGACAGGATACATATATTTACATATCATTGAAGAGGCTGAATGTAATGACTTCACAGTCTTCTTTGCTGTTGATGTATATGTTCTTTGCTGTTGATGTATATGCGTAACATATTCCTTTGGTATCAGTTATATTTCCAATAATTATGTCCAACATTGTAATTGTCACACCCCTTCAGTGAGGGGCTTTGGCCATTATTTGAATAAAACAGTTCGTTCATTTTTTCGTTCTCTCTCTCCCCCCCCCCCCTCTCTCTCTCTCTTTCTTTCTCCGTCTCTGTCTCTCTCTCTCTCTGTCCCTCTCTCTCTCTGTCTCCCTCTTTCTTTCTCTCTGTCTCTTTCTCTCTTTCTCTATATCACTGTCTCCGTCTGTCTCTCTCTGTCTCTTTCTCTGTCTCTCTCTGTGTCTCTCTCTCTGTCTGTCTGTCTGTCTCTCTCTCTCTCTATCACTATCTCTATATCACTGTCTCTCCGTCTATCTCTGTCTCTTTCTCTGTCTCTGTCTGTCTCTCTGTCTGTCTGTCTGTCTCTCGCTGTCTCTCTCTGTTTCTCTCTCTCTGTGTCCCTGCCTCTGCCTCTCCCCCTCTCTCTTTCTCTCCCTCTCTCCCCTCCCCCCCCCCCCGCCCCATCTCTCTCTCTCTCCCACCTTTCCCTATTTTATTCTACCACCCTCACCCGTCTCTCCCTCTCTCTCCCTCCCTCCCTCTCGCTCTCTCTCTCTCGCTCTCTCTCTCCCACCTTTCCCTCTTTTATACAACCACCCTCACTCGTCTGTCTCCCCCCCCCCCCGTCTCTCTCTCTCTCTCCCTCCCTCCCTCCCTCTCTCTATATATCTCATTTAACTCACTCAGTACGGCCAGTCCTCTCTTCTCCTCTACACAGACCCCTCGGATGTCCAGTGGGTGTCTGAATGACCCAACCTTTAGCTTCCGTCGTCAGAATTGTGGTATTCTTTGTCAACATTCACGTCTTCAGTATAAGAGCCTTCCGCTTGCAATAATTTGATGATGGTAACTGGGGTGAAACGCTGTTGACGTCGTCTCTTTCGCCGTTCGTAGGGAGAGAGTTAATTCACACCTACTTCCTTGTGTTGCGACCTGCACTGGTCCAGATGTCTCCACCCTGGCCCAAATACGAGGGTCATTCAATAAATAAGGTGAATTTTTCGGTATAAGGACTTCTTATACAGATGGAAGCTTACTTTTTTTTATTTTTGTTTTGTTTTACTTCTTTTTCACATGGATTTAATTTGTTTTGCAGATTAAAAAAAAAAACTTTGAGAGTTTTGGCGATTAACAAAGATGGCCGACCAAGAAGCATGCTCCAGGATTGAACAGCGGTCAGTTATCAAGTTTGTGGTTGCTGAAGGGTGCAAACTAGTTGAAATTCATAGGAGAATGTCAACTGTGTATGGTGCCACATGTTTCAGCCGAAAAAAATGTCTACAAGTGGGCTAAATTGTTTAAAGAAGGACGGAGCAGTGTTGAGGATGAAGACAGGCCTGGAGCGACTGGCTGAGACATCAGTCCAAAGATTTTTACGCTGAGGGAATACGGAAGCTTGTGCACAGATTGGAAAAGTGTGTGACAGTGCTGGGAGACTACGTTGAAAAACAAATGAAAAAAAAGTAAGCTTCTATCTGTATTAGAAGTCCTTATACCGAAAAATTCACCTTATTTATTGAATGACCCTCGTAAAACGAACCACAGTGAATGAAAGGAGGCAGGACGTCTGACATACGTGAGCATCAGCAGGAGATAGGGGATCAGAAACCGTGGCCTACTTTCATGAGAAATCCTCTGGATAAGGATGAGAAAATATATTCATGTCAACGAAAGAAGAAAAAAAAAGTGGGTAAGGGAAATAAGATTAAAAAAAAAAGAAGAAGAATGAAACAAGACATTTAAAAAAAGGATGGGGGGGGGGGGGGGGGGGGGGGGGGAGTGGAACTGAATGGAAGAAACGAAACGAAGCGAATAGAAACGAAACAAAGCAAGCAACCAAAGAAGAAAATAAAATAAACACAGTTATAAAAAGAAAGCTTTTTTTTTTTTTTTTTTTTTTTTTTTAAACGATTCACCTTTGTCCCTCACAATATCCTGTCAAATATGACTTGAGCACATAACAGAAAAAAAAAAAACCCAAAAAACCTGTTTCCTTTGAAGCACTCGTAGTGTTGCTTTCTGTTTGGCTTTCCTCGTTCGGCTATTTATTCTGTCTGACGACCCAACAAAAACGTTCGTGATATCACAAAGCGTCAACTAGAGTCGACCCTGTCTGTGTGGAGAGAATGTAGACTGGAGTTTCATGTTGCGTCTAATACTTTAATCACGGACGAAACCTAACTCTGATTGTATCTGCTCCCCCCCAACCCCACCCCCCCTTTTTCTTTTTTCACTGTTAACTTACTCATATTTGTGGTGCTCTCTGCATGCATGCACGTGTGTGCACAAGGCACGTGTGTAGAGGTGTGACATCCTCATACACGAGAGTTTGCGCGCGTCCACACACACACACACACACACACACACACACACACACACACACACACACACACACACTCTGTCTCTCTTTCTGTCTCTCTGTCTCTGTCTCTTTCTCTCCGTCTCTGTCTCTGTCTCTCTCTCTCTCTCTCTCTCTCTCTCTCTCTCTCTGTGTGACAACAATGATGAAAGTTAGAATTCATTTACTATGCACAAGAAACACTTTTGTTCCACAGGGTGAAGTTAGTATGTATTTTTCATTTTGTTGTCGCTGCGTGATCACCATAATTATTGTGTACTGTTGACCTCTTTCTCGGGGCCGGAGGCCTGGAGATTAAAGTTTTTTTTGTTCTTGTTCTGTGTGTGTGTGTGTGTGTGTGTGTGTGTGTGTGTGCGCGCGCGCGCGCGCGTGTCTCTCTCTATCTCTTTCTCTCTTTCTTTCTCTCTCTCTCTCTCTCTCTCAGCCAACTTACATCCGTTCAGCCACGTTGACTCACCACACACACACACACACACACACACACACACACACACAGAGGTCCCCCCCACCCCTCCCTTCCGCCGTTCAAATGTCCACCCATTTTCCATTCGCCTCGTTTCACGCTGGAGCGAGAGCCGCACGTGACAAGGGATCAGGTTCAGCATGTACTCTGTCAATAACGTCCCCTTGGCAGAGTTTACAACCTCCTGCAATTCTTCTCCTACACATTCCTGGGTTATGAAATGATCAGACTGCCAGGAACCCTTGAAGACGGAGGGGGTAAGGGGTGTTCGGAGGGGGTGGGGGGTGGGGAGGGGGTCGTGAGTGGGGTGGGGGGTAGGGAGGTTAGGGTTTTGGGTGAGGGGTGGGGGGGGGAGGGGAGAAGAAAGACTCGGAGCAAACATAGGGGATTTGGGGGTGGGTGTGTGTGTGGGGGGGGGGGGGAGGGATTGGGTGAGTTGGGAAGGGAAGGCGGAGGGGACTAGGGGGCGGGAAGAGGGGGGGGGGGCAAGGGGATATGGAGACAGTGGGGGTGGGGGAGTAGAGGAATGGGATGATGTGAAGTATCAGGGAAGGAATTGTATACATATATCTTGGTGTCGCGATAGTTAGGGTGATAGGGGGATTACAGTAAAGAAAACTGAAGTAAATGAAATAATAAAATACTAAACAAAAAAAAACAAACAACAAACAAACAAACAAACAAACAAATAGCTAGAGAGAGATAGACATAGACAGATAATCTGTGAAAGATTATCACTCATGAAATAAAACAGACGAGTGAATACAATAAAAAAGATTGAGAGCAAGATGGAAAGCGGCCTAAATCGATTGAAATAAAAACGTTCACAGAATTATCTGGTCCGTCTCCTTCGCCTTCTCTCCTTCTCTCCTTCCTTCCTTCCCTCTTCTTCTTCTTCCTTCCTTCCCTCTTCTTCTTCTCCTTCTTCTTCTTTCCAATCAAAGTCTTAATACATCAAATCTCCAGAGAAAGTGGAATATTCGAATGTTTATGGCTTCACGATTAGCTTTCTTTTTTTTCTTTTTTTTGGTCCTGGAATGTTCTTTTGTTCATTTTTCCCCTTCCCTACTTCCTTCTTCATCCCTTCTTTCTTTCTTTCTGTTTTTTTTTTTTGCCTTTCGTTTTTCTTTCCTTTTTTCCCCTCCCCCCAAAAAACGATTATTTCCTTAATTCTCTCCTCCATTCGTTTCTTTCTTTCATCCTTTCCTTTTTTCTTCTGTTCCTTCTTCGACCGTATCTTTTCTTTGTCCCCCTCCTCTCTGCAGTAACGATTTATAAATTCCCTTCCTCCTTTCTTTCTTTCTTTCTTTATTTCTTTCTCTCTCTCTCTCTGTCTTTCTTTCTTTCTTTTGTTTTCCTTTTTTCTTTCTTTCTTTCTTTCTTTGTCCATTGCTTCCAATAGCGTTTTGATTCCGTACTTCTTTCCTCCTTCCTTTCTCTCTTCCTTTCTGTCCTGTCTTCTTTTTTTCTTGTCTTCTCCCTCCCTCTCTCCTTCCCTCCCTCCCTCCCTACAGTGATGTTTATTCCTCTCTTTCTTTCTTTCTCCATTCTTTCTTTCTCTCTTCCTTTCCGTCCTGTCTTCTCTTTTTCTTCTTGTCTTGTCTTCTCCCTCCCTCCCTCCCTCCCTCCCTACAGTGATGTTTGTTTCCTCTCTTTCTTTCTCCATTCTTTCTTTCTCTCTTCCTTTCTGTCCTGTCTTCTTTTTTTCTTTGTTTCTTGTCTTCTCCCTCCTTCCTTCCCTCCCGCCCTCCCTCTATCTTTCCCTCCCTCTCTCTTTCCCTCCCTCCCTCCCTCTCTACAGTGATGATTGTTTCCTCTCTTTCTTTCTCCATTCTTTCTTTCTCTCTTCCTTTCTGTCCTGTCTTCTCTTTTTCTTCTTGTCTTGTCTTCTCCCTCCCTCCCTCCCTCCCTACAGTGATGATTGTTCCCTCTCTTTCTTTCTCCATTCTTTCTTTCTCTCTTCCTTTCTGTCCTGTCTTCTTTTTTTCTTCTTGTCTTCTCCCTCCCTCCCTCTCTCCCTCCCTCCCTACAGTGATGTTTTGTTTCCTCTCTTTCTTTCTCCATTCTTTCTTTCTCTCTTCCTTTCTGTCCTGTCTTCTTTTTTTCTTCTTGTCTTCTCCCTCCCTCCTTCCCTCCCTCCCTCCCTCTCTCCTTCCTTCACTCCCTCCCTACAGTGATGTTTGTTTCCTCTCTTTCTTTCTCCATTCTTTCTTTCTCTCTTCCTTTCTGTCCTTTTTTCTTCTTGTCTTCTCCCTCCCTCCTTCCCTCCCTCCCTCTCTCTTCCCCTCCCTCCCTCCCTCTCTACAGTGATGTTTGTTTCCTCTCTTTCTTTCTCCATTCTTTCTTTCTTCCTTTCATATAATTTCTTGTTTTTTTTTTTTTACCTGTCTTGCCCTTCCTTCCCTCTCTCCAGTGATGGTTTGTTTCATTTCTTTCTCTCTTTTTTTTTCTTTTCTTTTTTTTCTTCCTTTCATTTTCTCTCGTCTTTTTTTCCCCTCCCTTTCCCTCCAGTAAGGTTTTTGTTTTCTTGGTTTATTCCTCTTTTTCTTTCTTTCTTTCTTTCTTTCTTTCTTTCTTTCTTCCTTACATTTCTTTTTCTTGTTTCTTTCATTTGTTTTTTTCTCGTCCTATCCCTCCGTTCCCTCCAGTAAGATTTTGTTTCCTTATTTTTTTTCCTCCTTCTTTTCTTCCTCCTTTCTTTCTTTCTTTTATTCTTTCTTTCTTTCCTTTTTGCTTTTTTTCTATTTTTTTTCTTGTCCTGTCCCTCCAGTAAGGTTTTGTTTCCTTATTTTTTTCCTCCTTCTTTTCTTCCTCCTTTCTCTCTTTTTTTCTTTCTTTTATTCTTTCTTTCTTTCCTTTTTGCTTTTTTTTCTATTTTTTTTTCTTGTCCTGTCCCTCCAGTAAGGTTTTGTTTCCTTTTTTTTTCCTCCTTCCTTTCTTCCTCCTTTCTCTCTTTTTTTTCTTTCTTTCCTTTTTTGCTTTTTGTCTATTTTTTTTCTTGTCCTGTCCCTCCAGTAAGGTTTTGTTTCCTTATGTTGTTTCCTCCTTCCTTTCTTCCTCCTTTCTTTCTTTCTTTCTTTTCTTTTTGTCTCTTTCTATTTGTCTCTTGCCCTGTCCCTCACTCCCTCCAGTAATGTTTTGTTCCCTCACTGTCTTCTTCATCTCTCTCTCTCTCTCCCTCTCCCTCTCTCTCTCCCTCCCTCTCTCTCTCCCTCCCTCTCTCTCTCCCTCTTTGTTCCGTCCGTCTTCTTTCTTTCTTCTCTTCCTTCGTGTCTTTCTTTTTTTGTTGTTTCCTTTCTGTGTTTTCTTCTTTTCTCTCTCTCCATCTCATCTAGTCATTTATTCGTTCTGTTTCCACATTTCTTTCTGTCTTTTTTATAACTGTAAACTGAGCGTTCCGCACGAGATTTTGTTTGCTTTATTACTATTTGTTTTTTCCTTTCTTTCCTTCTTTCTTTTCTTTTCTTTCCCTCCATCTTTCCTTCTTTCTGTCTTTCTTTCATTTCTGTGTGTCTGTCTGTCTTTCTTTCTTCTCTTCCTTCCTTCATTTGTTCTCTCCCTCCCTCCTTTATTCTTTCTTTCTTTCATTTCTGTTTGTCTGTCTGTCTGTCTGTCTGTCTGTCTGTCTGTCTGTCTTTCTTTCTTCTCTTCCTTCCTTCATTTGTTCTTTCCCTCCCTCCTTTATTCTTTCTGTCTTTCTTTCATTTCTGTCTGTCTGTCTGTCTGTCTGTCTGTCTGTCTTTCTTTATTTCTTCTCTTCCTTCCTTCATTTGTTCTCTCCCTCCCTCCTTTATTCTTTCTGTCTTTCTTTCCTTTCTGTCTGTCTGTCTGTCTTTCTTTCTTCTCTTCCTTCCTTCATTTGTTCTTTCCCTCCCTCCTTTATTCTTTCTGTCTTTCATTTCTGTCTGTCTTTCTTTCTTCTCTTCCTTCCTTCATTTGTTCTCTCCCTCCCTCCTTTATTCTTTCTGTCTTTCTTTCATTTCTGTCTGTCTGTCTGTCTTTCTTTCTTCTCTTCCTTCCTTCATTTGTTCTCTCCCTCCCTCCTTTATTCTTTCTGTCTTTCTTTTATTTCTGTCTGTCTGTCTGTCTGTCTGTCTTTCTTTCTTCTCTTCCTTCCTTCATTTGTTCTTTCCCTCCCTCCTTCATTCTTTCTGTCTTTTTGTCATTTCTTCCTTTCTTCTAATAAAATCTAATTGTTTCAGATGTCTTTGTTGTCCGGAAAAGAGAAGTAAGTCATTCCATGTACGCGTAGCCATGTGTACCATTCAATACAGCTCCATCTTTTTTTTCTTTTTTTTTCTTTTCTTTTTTTACTTACAAAAAATTTCTTTTCCTTTTCTTCCTTGTTCGTCCGTCCTTCCATCCCTTTCTCTCTTTCTTCCTTTCTTCTTCTTCTTCTTCCATTTCGGTATTTCTTCCAATGATGTATTCTGCATTGAATCATTCCTTGTGTTCAAATATTTGGGGGTTTTGTGGGGGTTTTTTTGTTTGTTTTGTTTTAAATCTTGGTCATCATTTTCCTAATTTTTATTTCTTCCTTTCCTTCCTTCCTTTCTTTCCATTTTCTTTCTTTCTCTTTTTGCTGTTGTTGTTGTTGTTGATTTCTTTCTTTCTGTCTTTCTTTCTATCTCCTTTCTTCATTCATTTATTCTCAGGTTTTGTCTGTCTTTCGTTTGTTTTTGTTTTTCTACGTCTTCACATGTAATTCTGACATTAACTCTCTCCATACGAAAGGCGAAAGAGACGACGTTAACAGCGTTTCACCCCAATTACCATCATCAAAATATTGCAAGCGGAAGGCTCTGATACTGAAGAGGTGAACGTTGACAAAGAATACCGCAGTTCTGATGACGGAAGCTAAAGGTTGGGTCATTCAGACACCCACTGGACATCCGAGGGGTCTGTGTAGAGGAGAAGAGAGGACTGGCCGTGCTGAGTGAGTTAACGTTTCAGAGTGTTAAACATTCTAATCACACCACGTGGATGCATAGGGTGCACTGTATGAATATTTTCTTGTTCCTTCTGTCTTTCTCTCAATCTGTCCTTCCTTTCTTACATCCATTCTTTCTTTCTTTATTTCTATCTTTCTGTTTCTTTCTTTCGCTCTGTCTGTCTGTCTTTCCTCTCTCTTTCTTTTTTTCTTCTCTCTCTCTCTTTCCTTATTTCTTTCTCTCTCTTTCACTCGTTCTTTCTTTATCTCTCTCTCTCTCCTTCCTTCTTTCTCTCTCTCTTTCCTTCTCTCTCTCTCGCTCGCTCTCTCTCTCTTTCACTCTTTCTTTCTCTATGTCTCTGATTCCCCTTTTCTTTATTTGCTTCTTTCTTTTCACCCTCTCTTTCTTTCCTTCTTTTTTTCTTCATCTCTCTTTCTTTCTGTCCCTCTCTCGTTCTTTCTTTCTTTCTTACTTTCTCTCTCTCCCCCCCCTCTCTCTCTCTTTCACTCTTCTTTCCTTCCTTTTTTTATTTGCTTCTTTCTTTCTTTCCCCTTCTCTTTCCCTTTCTGTCTTTCCCTCTTTCTTCTCCATCTTTCTGTCTGTCACTTATTCGCTTTTTCTTTATTTCCTTCTTTCTTTCCCTCCCTCCCCCCCTTTCCTTCTTTTCCTTTTTGTTTATTTGCTTCTTTCTTTTCACCCCTCTCCCCTTCTTTCTTTCCCTCCTTCTTTCTTTCTTTCTTTCTTTTATTCCCCTTTTTCTTTCTTTCTTTCTTTCTTTCTTTTCTTCCCCACCGCCCCCCTCTCCCCTTCTTTCTTTCAGTCTTTGTTTCTGTCACTTATTCCCTTTTTCTTTATTTCCTTCTTTCTTTCCCTCTCTCTCTCTCCTTCCTTCGTTTCCTCTTTCTCTCTCTCTATATATATATTTCTTTATTTCCTTCTTTCTTTCCCTCTCTCTCTCCTTCCTTCGTTTCCTCTTTCTCTATATATATATTTCTTTATTTCCTTCTTTCTTTCCCTCTCTCTCTCTCTCCTTCCTTCGTTTCCTCTCTCTCTCTCTATATATATATATTTCTTTATTTCCTTCTTTCTTTCCCTCTCTCTCTCTCCTTCCTTCGTTTCCTCTTTCTCTCTCTCTATATATATTTCTTTATTTCCTTCTTTCTTTCCCTCTCTCTCCTTCCTTCGTTTCCTCTTTCTCTCTCTCTATATATATATATATTTCTTTATTTCCTTCTTTCTTTCCCTCTCTCTCTCTCCTTCCTTCGTTTCCTCTTTCTCTCTCTCTCTATATATATTTCTTTATTTCCTTCTTTCTTTCCCCCCCTCTCTCTCTCTCTCCTTCCTTCGTTTCCTCTTTCTCTCTCTCTCTATATATATATTTCTTTATTTCCTTCTTTCTTTCCCTCTCTCTCTCTCCTTCCTTCGTTTCCTCTTTCTCTCTCTATATATATATTTCTTTATTTCATTCTTTCTTTCCCTCTCTCTCTCTCTCCTTCCTTCGTTTCCTCTTTCTCTCTCTCTATATATATATTTCTTTATTTCCTTCTTTCTTTCCCTCTCTCTCTCTCCTTCCTTCGTTTCCTCTTTCTCTCTCTCTATATATATATTTCTTTATTTCCTTCTTTCTTTCCCTCTCTCTCTCTCTCCTTCCTTCGTTTCCTCTTTCTCTCTATATATATATATTTCTTTATTTCCCTCTTTCTTTCCCTCTCTCTCTCTCTCCTTCCTTCGTTTCCTCTTTCTCTCTCTCTCTATATATATTTCTTTATTTCCTTCTTTCTTTCCCTCTCTCTCTCTCTCCTTCCTTCGTTTCCTCTTTCTCTCTCTATATATATATTTCTTTATTTCCTTCTTTCTTTCCCTCTCTCTCTCCCCTTCCTTCGTTTCCTCTTTCTCTCTCTATATATATATTTCTTTATTTCCTTCTTTCTTTCTTTCTTCCAATTCAGAAGTCTTTATTGCCGAGAAAGGAGCATTCGATCATTCCTGCGTGTGCATCGCCAAGCGTTTATTTTATACATCTCCACCCTCCTCTGTCTTTTCTATGTTTTTTTTTTTTCTCCGCCTCTGTTTCTTTTCTTTCCTTTCTGACTTCCTTTTCCTTTGCTTCCTTGCTCCCTTCATGCCTTCCCTTCCCTCCTTCCTTCCTTCTTTCCTTCATTTTGTTTTCTTCATTTCTTTCTTTCAGTAGTGTAATCTGCATAGAATCAATCCGTGTGTTCATATAATTACACACACACACACACACACACACACACACACACACACACACATATATATATATATATATATATATATATATATATATATATATATATATATATATATATATATATATATATATCCAGTTCTTGCTTCTTTTCATTCTTTCTTTTTTCTTTCTTTTTTTGTTGTGTTCTTTCTTTCTTTACCCTCTCTGTCTGTCTGTCTGTCTGTCTCTCCCTTCGTTCATTTTTCCCTCTTTCTTTCCTGCCCCACCCCCCCCCCCCACCCCCCAACTCCCACCTCTCTCTCTCTCTCTCTATCTTTACCCGTTTCTTTCATTCTTTCTTCAAATTCAGATGTGTATATTGCACAGAAAAAGAGCTTTCAATCATTCCACGTGTGCATCGCCGATCGTTCATTTAATACGTCTGCATCTTCTCCCTTTTCTCCCTCACTCACCCCCCCCCCCCCCCCCCCCCTTTTTTTTCCCCCTCTCTTACTTCATTCATCCGTCCATCCCTCCTTCCCACGCCCACTTCCTTCGTTTCTTTCATCCATCCATCCATCCTCCTTTCCTTTCTTTCTTTATTTCTTTTTCTCTTTTCTTCTTTGTTTTTTTGTTTCTTTCTTTCAGTGGAAAGCAAAGGCGATCGAGGTGAGAATGTTTCCTTGTAGACTGTAATGTAATTTTCTTTTTTTTTTTCTTTTTTGTTCGGGGCGTGGTAGGGATAATCGTTCCGTGTGTGTGTGTGTGTGCGTGTGCGCGAATGAGTGTGCGCGTATGTGTTTTCTATATTTTTTTTCTATTTTGTGTTTGACAGCGTCTTTGTTTATGTGAATGTGTACGTGCACACCTCTCTCTCTCTCTCTCTCTCTCTCTCTCTCTCTCTCTCTCTCTCTCTCTCTCTGTGTGTGTGTGTGTGTGTGTGGTAACAAACAAGATACCGGAAATTTTGTACCGAAAAGTAATGAGAGGTAGATGTTCTAGATGAGAACATAAAAAAAAAACTTCTCTGTAAAAGAGATATTCTTTAAACACAATGTAGAAAAATCCGAAAGCAGCCGTATTAAGAATAATCATTCAAAATGCAATATTTCGGACCCAAAACGAAACAAAAAAAAGGTTCCCAGAAAATCTTTCTCCACTTGGTTCCATCTGAAATGGAATCATCTACTGAAAATGTGAGGAAAATAAACCAAAAAGACAAAATGAGAAGACAAAAAAACTGTCAGTGGTGAATGGAAAAAAAAACAAACGATAAAGAATAATAAAGCAAAGCAATTGAAGCGATATAACTTGCCCAACAAACAAACACGTTTGGCGCTGTCGCATCGATTCATCATTTCATTCTGTCGACTCTGACAAAGAGAGAAAAAGGGAGGAGGGACGGGGGGAGGGAGAAGGGAAGGTGAGAGAGAGAGAGAGAGAGAGAGAGAAAGAGGAGGGAGAGAGAGAGAGAGAGGCAGAGACAGAGAGGCAGAGACCGGGAGAAAGACAACAAAGACTAGAGAGAGATAGAGAGAGAAAGATAGGAAATTATAGGTAGGAAGAGAGAAAGAGAAAAGGAGAGAAGAGAGAGAGAGAAAGGGAGAGAGAAAGAGGAGGGAGAGAGAGAGACAGACGCAGACAGACAGAGAGGCAGAGACAGGGAGAAAGACAACAAAGACTAGAGAGAGATAGAGAGGAAATTATAGGTAGGAAGAGAGAGAGAGAGAGAAAGGGAGAGAGAGAGAGAGGAGGGAGAGAGAGAGACAGAGGCAGACAGACAGAGAGGCAGAGACAGGGAGAAAGACAACAAAGACTAGAGAGAGATAGAGAGAGAAAGATAGGAAATTATAGGTAGGAAGAGAGAAAGAGAAAAGGAGAGAAGAGAGAGAGAGAGAGTGGGGGTGGGGGGGAAGTAAGAGGGAGGGAGACACACATAGACAGAAATATAGAGTGGAAATGAGAGAGAGAGAGAGAGAGAGAGAGAGAGAGGGGGGAAATAAGAGGGAGTGAGACTGAGAGACAGAGAAATATAGAGTGGAAATGAGAGAGAGAGAGAGAGAGGGGGGAGCAGCCAGGCACACAGACGGATAAAGGTTCCGGTACACACACACACACACACACACACACACAACACACACACACACACACACACACACACACACACACACACACACCCAACGTGCAGTGTATGGATCATAATACCATCCTCCAGCTCTCCTCTCAAGAAATCCTGTATCCTCTGCACGCGCTCAAGCTACCCATCATTTCCCTCTCACCCACCCACCACCCCCCCTCCCTCCCTCCCACACCACCACCACACCCGCCCCCCTCACCCCTCCCCCCAACACCCCTTTCTTCTCATCACACTTTTCTGCTCTTTTTTTTTCCCCTTCTTTCTTTTAAGAAACTTTAGAAAAAAAAAATGTTTAAGCAAAGAAACGAACAAAAATCCCTTACCTTTTCAATCCATCAGTCCCCCCCAAAGCTTTCTGTTTTCTTCTTCTTTTCCTTCCTTTCTCGTGTTGTCAGGCCCAGGACTAGACAGGACAAAATATTTCCATTCTAGACCTAGAATTCTAGTTTGTGGTTCTGATGAAATTGATAATGATCGAGTGAGTGACTGAGTGATTTACATTGACTGAACAGATGGTTTGAGTTCTATTTGGTGATAACTTATTAGTCACACACACACACACACACACACACACACACACACACACACACACACACACAGAGTGAATGAATGAATGAATTTCTGAGGGTAATAGAATAAGCAACAAATTTTTTTTTCCATCCAGCCCTCAAAAGGGGAAGATTGGTGGGGAATATAAACAAATAAATTGCAAAATAACATCACATAAAATCAAACGGGAAAGGAAACATATCATAGCATCACATTCATAACAAATCATGGAAAGGACGAGATGAAACTCGCGCACACAAACGCAAGCATACTCTTTAGAATAACGTATACAAGCAGAGAAAATGTAGAGAAAATACAGACGGAGAGGCAGACAGACAAACAGACACACAAAGGGAGGGAGAGCGAGGGACGTCTTTGAGAACAGTACCATTATATGACATTCCTTAACTCACTCAGTACGGCCAGTCCTCTCTTCTCCTGCACACAGACCCCTCGGATGTCCAGTGGGTGTCTGAATGACCCAACCTCTAGCTTCCGTCGTCAGAATTGTGGTATTCTTTGTCAACATTCACCTCTTCAGTATAAGAGCCTTCCGCTTGCAATATTTTGATGA
>NC_134886.1:4272029-4339529 GCF_041734735.1 Babylonia areolata
CGAGATGCCGGCATAATCGAAAAACGAAGTCTTAAAGCCAGGCTATCATAATGGAATTATGACAGCAATGAAAAAAGGCACTTTTTTTCAGACGGTTTTCGCCACGGATATTACTTCTCTTTCTTTTCCCTGCTGATAATTGTGAATTGAAAGCGAAGAGAACTTAGAGAACAGATAGAACAAGAGAGGCAAGGCCTTCAAGACTCACTTGTGATAAATTAAGTCCCCTAGCATTAATTACAGAATAATTTCCCTTTTTTACTATCTGCACCAAAACGTTTGCAAAATAAATAAAAATTCCATGCTTAGCAAAAGAAGTTCGTGTTTGAACAAAAAATGATAATAATGACTCCTCTTGTTGTGTCAGAATAAGAGGTCAAAGTGCCAAGTTTAGAGAATACAAAAAATATAACAGTAAATGCAGTTTGCATATAATTAGGCTTTAAAAAAAAAATTGTGCCCATCCCACAGGTGCAATATTTTTTTAAACAAGATGACTGGAAAGAACTGAATTTTTCCTATTTTTATACCAAATTTGGTGTCAACTGACAAAGCATTTGCAGAGAAAATGTCAATGTTAAAGTTTACCACGGACACACAGACACACGGACACACACACACACACACACACACACACACACACACACAGACAACCGAACACCGGGTTAAAACATAGACTCACTTTGTTTACACGGGTGAGTCAAAAAACTGGAGGCCTGATATCACACCTGTTGCTATAGTTATCATCCATCTCATTTATGTCTATCTTTCTGATACTTTCTACACACTCTCTCTGTGTGTCTTTCTCTGTCTCTCTGTGTGTGTATCTGTCTCTGTCTCCCCCCGCCCTTTCTCTCTCCCTCAAGCTTATGTCAGTCTCTCTGCCTCTCTGACTCTCAGTCTCTGTCTCTCTCTGTGTCTCTGTCTCTGTCTGTCCCTCTCTGTCTGTCGAGAAACGAGGTCTTTAGCCAGGCTATCATAATGGAATCATGACAGCAATGAAAGGCCACATCTTTTAGGTGGTTTTCGCCTAGGATATTGCTTCAGTCCTGTTTTTTTTTCCGCTGATAATTGTGATAATTGCAACATCTCCACTGGCTCCCTGTCTCACACCGAATAAAGTACAAGATCAGCACTCTATGCTACAAATGTATTCACAGATCAGCCCCTTCCTATCTTTGTGGCTGCCTTCACCTCTATACTCCATCTCGCTCACTACGATCAGCTTCGGATCCACTCTGTTTACGCGTACCCAGATTCAAACTCTCGACTGTTGGCCGCCGTTCTTTCTTTGTCTCTGGACCTTGCATTTGGAATGAACTTCCTCTTTCGCTTCGTCAAGTCTCCATAATCAGCTCTTTCAAGTCTGGCCTTAAAACCCACCTCTTCCCAAAATAGCCTCCCTTCCCTGCCTCTTCCTTGTCTTCAGTTTCTCCAGTTTTAGATTTATGCGTGCGTGAGAATGACTGGTGCGAAAGCGATTTGGTTTGTCTATGCACAAGATTCAGCGCTATATAAATACCATTATTATTATTATTATTATTATTATTATTATTATTAGCTGAAAACGAAGAAAACTCAGAGAAGAGAGAAAAAGCTAGAGACTTGATTATACCTGTCGCTATGATCATCCTCCCTCTCTCTTTTAAATCTGTCTTTCTGATACTTTCCTCTCTCTGTCTGTCTTTCTCTATCTCTCTTTTTCTCTTCTCTGTCTTCTCCCGGTATCTTCTGTCTGTCTCTGTGTCTGTGTCTGTCTGTCTGTCTGTCTCTCTCTCACCCTTTTCTGTTCCTTTGTTTCTACTTTTGACAGTCAGCTCCTCAAACACCCTGTCTGTCTGTCTGTCTGTCTGTCTGTCTGTCTCTCTCTCTCTCTCTCTCTATATATATATATATCTGTCTGCCTGCTTGTCTGTCTGCCTGCATACTTGTCTGTCTCTCTTCCTCCCTCTGTGGTGTGTGTGTGTGTGTGTGTGTGTGTGTGTGTGTCATTCTCTCTCCTTCTCTGACAGGGTAGTGTAGTTTGGCATCAAATAAACTTTGACGATCATCTCTCTCTCTCTCTCTCTCTCTCTCTCTCTCTCTCTCTCTCTCTCTCTGTGTCTCTCTCTCTCTCTCAACCGCTGTCTGTCTGTATGTCTGACGCCAACCTGCCTGCCTGTCTGCTTGTCTGCTGATCTGTCTGTCTGTCTGTCTCTCGCTCCCTCTCTTGCCTGTGTGTGTGTGTGTGTGTGTGTGTGTGTGTGTGTGTGTGGAGGGGGCGCGTGTATGTGCGTCTCATTCTCTCTCTCTCCCCCTTCTCTGGCTGGGATTGTATGTACAGTATGTGGTTTGGCATCGTCAGAAGGAAGAGAAGTTTGAACAAGCCGTAAATGAGGTCACAGCGCATTAGCCCCCCCCCCCCCTCCCCGCGCAAAACACAAACAAACACATGACAAATCAATGTGATCCCTGAGCGTAGAAATGTTTGCTTTTTCCTTCCATGCATGCATTCACAGAAAAAGGTTCCCCGCCCTGCCCTGCCCTGCCCTGCCCTGCCACTGAATCTAGCAAAAATACTAGTTTATGATGTCCAATGCATACACAACCCAACGACCTACACACACACACACACACACACACACACACACACACACACATGAAACCAACTACGCGATTTCAATGCGGATCTAGCTCGGAAGGAAAAACATTGCCAGAGAAACGTGATGCAATAATTGAAGAAATTACCAAGTCCCTTGGAAACCACTGTGAGGGAAAGAAAAACACGGATGATGCCATACTCCAAACAAAAACAAACACAAAAATGCATCCGAAAGCAGTATATATACGTTCCCTGCTTTTATTCGCTTATGTAGTCTGACATGGGCATGTTTGTTCAAAAATAATAAGATAGAAAAAAAGAAAGAAAACACACAAAATATAAATGGATAAACCAATAAAATACACCAAGCATTACATGAATGTGGAGATGTAATAACATTTTTGTGGGCGTTATACTTTTTTTTTTTCCCCCAACTTTTAAATTTACGTTTCGTGATTTATTTGTTAATTTTTATCTAGTGTGTGGAGAAAAGGTTGCACAATGGTTAAGACGCTCAATTGTCTCTGTAGTGCCCATGAGGGTCTTGGTATTCGATTTCTGGTCTCGCTCTTTCTCGCAAAGTTTGACCGGAAAACCAAACTGAGCGTCTAGTCATTCGGATCAGACGATAAACCGAGGTATTTGTATTTGTATTTGTATTTGTACTTCTTTTTATCACAACAGATTTCTCTGTGTGAAATTCGTGGCTGCTCTCCCCAGGGAGAGCGCGTCGCTACACTACAGCGCCACCCATTTTTTTGTATTTTTTCCTGCATGCAGTTTTAATTGTTTTTCCTATCGATGTGGATTTTTCTACAGAATTTTGCCAGGAACAACCCTTTTGTTGCCGTGGGTTCTTTTACGTGCGCTAAGTGCATGCTGCACACGGGACCTCGGTTTATCGTCTCATCCGAATGACTAAGCGTCCAGACCACCACTCAAGGTTTAGTGGAGGGGGAGAAAATATCGGCGGCTGAACCGTGATTCGAACCAGCGCGCTCAGATTCTCTCGCTTCCTAGGCGGACGCGTTACCTCTAGGCCATCACTCCACATGTGAAGCAGGTCCCATGTGAAGCAGGTCCCATGTGAAGCAGGTACTTTGTGCGTACTGAAGAAAGAAACCGCTGCAGCAAACTAACTGGTTGTCCTCTGGCAAAATTCTGCACGAAAGAAATCCACTCATGATAGGTACACAAATATAATCATACGGATTCACCCAAGGCTTGATTATTATTAAGCGCGTTAGGTCATGCTCCTTGTCTGGAATCTGCCAAACAGATATTGTGCAGAGTATATGGATTTGTCCGAACGCAGTGAAATTTGATGTGTGTGTGTGTGTGTGTGTGCGCGCGCGTACGCGCATATGTGTTCGGCGCACGTGCGAGCACGTGTGCGTGTGAAAGGACCAGAATGCCTGCGTTTTCCTGATCATGTTTGATTTGATTTTATCAGTTCAAGATCAAACACAACACAAAGAAACCCTTCTTGTCAACAGAAAAAAAACAACAACACACACACACACAAAAAAAAAACACGCCATAAAATTGGGACCCGACCTACCGAAGCGTGGCATTCTTCTAATGGATCTGGACAAGGTAAACATCCCCCGTGAAATTCGAACAATCATGACATCAGCCCAGTCTGCACATGCAGAAAATACCGCAGATGATGCACCGTGAGCATTTGTGTCGTGTCGTGTTGCGTCGTATTGCGTCATGCTGCGTTCTGTTGCGTTGTGCGTTACGTTGCATCGCGTTCTGTTTTGCCACAACAGATTTCACTATAAACCGAGGTCACGTGTGCAGCATGCACTTAGCGCACGTAAAAGAACCCACGGCAACAAAAGGGTTGCTCCTGGCAAAGTTCTGTAGAAAAATCCACTTCGATAGAAAAGCTGCACGCAGGAAAAAAAAAAGAAAAAAAAGGTGGCGCTGTTGTGTAGCGACGCGCTCTCCTTGGTGAGAGCAGCCCGGATTTCACACAGAGAAATCTGTTGTGATAAAAAGAAATACAAATACAAAAACAACAACAACAAAACAAAAACAAAAAAAAACAACAAAACAACAACAACAAAAATACAAAACAAAACAAACAAAAAAACAAAACAAAACAAAAACAAAAAAACAACAAAACAACAACGACAAAAACAAAACAAAACAAAAAAAAAGAAAAGTAAACAAAGTATCAGACTGTACCATGGAATCAAACCCATGGACACTGGCTTCCTAGCCGGGCGCAGTTCCACTGGACCACCGCTCCACCTTTCCAGATTCACAAGAACTGAACTCAAAAGACACAAAAACACAAAGGAGATAGAAACGAAAGAGACAGGTATTTTTTACTTTTCTTTTCATTTTTTTTAATGTTTCTCTCTCTCTCTCTCTCTCTCTCTCTCTCTCTCTCTCTCTCTCTCTCTCTCTCTCATCAAGATGGGAAGCTCCAGCTTCTCATTTAAGATTGCTGCTATTCCAGATAGATGAAAAGAAAAATAACAAAACACGTCTCTTTTCCATATCCTTGTGTTTCGTGGTGTGTGAGAGTTCAGTTCTTGAGACATCTGGAAAAAGTGGGTGGTGGTCTGGGATGGGACATGCAGGTTTCGGTGAAGGTGAGGAGAGGCGGTAAAGGTGAATTGACAAAGTATTATGGGATGTGATTTGTCCTTCTTTCTTGCTTATGTTTCAAAAAAAAATCTTTATGATTTCGTGGCTGGCAATTTGTTATTAGGAACTCCACGTCTTTTTCCGCTCACAACAAATTGAGTATCTTCAAACACCAATGTTTAACTCACTCAGTACGGCCAGTCCTCTCTTCTCCTCTACACAGACCCCTCGGATGTCCGGTGGGTGTCTGAATGACCCAGCCTTTAGCTTCCGTCGTCAGAATTGTGGTATCTTTGTCAACATTCACCTCTTCAGTATAAGAGCCTTCCGCTTGCAATATTTTGATGACGGTAACCTGGGTGAAACGCTGTTAACGTCGTCTCTTTCGCCGTTCGTATGGAGAGAGTTAAAGCAGTCCTCTTGTACGGCTCTGAAACATGGCGAACAACCAAGACGAACACCAACAAACTACAGGTCTTCGTCAATAGATTCCTACGCCATGTCTTAAACATCAGATGGCCAGGGACCATATCAAACGCCTGCCTCTGGAGTAGAACAAACCAGGTTCCCACCAGTGAGGAGATCAGGAGGAGGAGGAAATGGGGCTGGACAGGCCGCTCACCCCTTGCGAAAGCCTCCAGACGACACCACAAGACAGGCACTTGAATGGAACCCCTGAAGGAAAGAGGAAGAGTGGGCAGACCAAAATCAGACCTGGAGAAGAAGCACGGAGGATGAGATGAAGACAGCCGGATGGGCATGGACCCGGCCGAAGAGGAGAGTCCGCTGGAGGAGTGCTGTAGCATCCCTATGCTCTACAAGGAGTCAAGAGGCATTAGTCAAGTAACTCAACGTGTCATAATAAGACAATGCATTCATTTACAACATGGAGCCAGCAGGAAGAACAGAATTTTGTTGTTGGTCGTTGTTGGACAGGAAGGGTTTCAGTTTCAGTTTCAGTAGCTCAAGGAGGCGTCACTGCGTTCGGACAAATCCATATACGCTACACCACATCTGCCAAGCAGATGCCTGACCAGCAGCGTAACAGGAAGAAACAAAAGTTGGAAAAGCAGCTAAGTACAGCAGCAAAAAAAAAAAAAAAAAAAAAAAAAAAGCCCGCATTAATTTTCACATACACCACATTGTCAGCTGGTATTCTAAGCGGCGTCATTCGTTACTGAAAAGATGTGAATGGTCTTTCCTTTCTTTTCTTTTTTCTTTTTCTTTTTTTTTTTTTCCTCTGTCGCTTACACAGGAGGTCATATTTTTCTCTATTCATAGAAATACACGTCACAAAGCTGTTGGGTTTTTTTGGTAGCAGGAAAAATACAACACCACAAAAACAAAGAAACCCCATAAAACCAATAACAACAGTGGAAGAAAACAACGCAATAAACATTTCACAACTTCACATTACCCTGATGATGTACACTGTGCCTCCCCCCCCCCCCCTGCCCCCTCCATACCCTACACACTCACACCCACACATACTCAGAGAGAAAGAGAAAAAAAGCGCAAAGGGGGAGAGAGAAAGAAAGAGAGAGAGAGAGAAAGAGGAAGCGGTATCGTTCTTCGCTCCTCATCCTTAATGTATCTATTTATCTATTCATCCATATATTATTATTTATTTATTTATTTATCTATTTATTTATCTAGGATATCTTACTTGCTTATTACGGTGATAATAGAAGACATTCTGCGGTGATTTACCGAACATGGTGGTTGTCATTTTGACATGGAAATGGCCGGTCGAAATGGAAGACCCTGTGAATGTCGGCATTTCTCTTTATGTCTTAAAAAAAAAACAACAACAACAAAAAACCTTTTGGTTAGAGAGCGCGAACGCACGTACAGAGACACAGACACACAGACGGACACGCACACACACACACACAGACATATATATATATATATATATATATCAGAAGCGACACACACACACACACACACATATATATATATATATAAGAAGCGACACACACACACACACACACACACAAACACAAAAATGGGGGAGGGGTACTCAGAACTCAGAAAACAATTCAACGTGTGGTCACCAACCTGCATACTCCTGGATGTACGTGTTGAACACATACATACAAACCAGCCGTTTAACATAATGAACAATAAAAGTTAACAAATGCATCTAGATGATCTACATTCATTAAGGTAAGAAGGGGAAATCGGAATCATATCTTTCATTTCAGGCTGTCAACTCTCTACTCGCTTTTTTGCAGTGTATGAAAATAAATATCTCTGCACAAAACACGGTGGTCGTTTTGAAGCATGTCGGGGACGGGCGCAATAGCCGAGTGGTTAAAGCGTTGGACTGTCAATCTGAGGGTCCCGGGTTCGAATCACGGTGACGGCGCCTGGTGGGTAAAGGGTGGAGATTTTTACGATCTCCCAGGTCAACATATGTGCAGACCTGCTTAGTGCCTGAACCCCCTTCGTGTGTATATGCAAGCAGAAGGTCAAATACGCACGTTAAAGACCCTGTAATCCATGTCAGCGTTCGGTGGGTTATGGAAACAAGAACATACCCAGCATGCACACCCCCGAAAACGGAGTATGGCTGCCTACATGGCGGGGTAAAAACGGCCATACACGTAAAAGCCCACTCGTGTGCATACGAGTGAACGCAGAAGAAGAAAAAGCATGTCGGGGTATCAGGGGAATCCTAAACTTGTGTATAATTATTCTCGGACATGTTTTCGTCTTTCTCGAAGCATAATACTATGGACAGATAGCCAACTCGTGGTTTTTTTTTGTTTGTTTTTTTTATCGCCTTCGTTTCCTCCATAAAATACACCTTTGTAAAAACTGATTCACGTTTAAGTTTGTTGAATCTAAATACGAAATTAATGAAAGATGATCTGGATTTGCAAACGATTGTATCTGATAAGTTCATTTTTTTCCGGTTGGGGAGAGGAAGTAAGGGGAAAGAGAGAGAGACAGACAGAGACAGAGAAAGAGAGAAACAGACAGACAGAGACAGAGAGATGGGAGGGAGGAAGGGAGAGAGACAGAGGAAGCGAAAAGAAATATTGGGGGCAGAAAGAGATAAGAGAAAGACATAGACAAAGACTGAGAGAGAGAGAGAGAAAGACAGCAAACGAAGCGAGAAACAGAGAAAGAGAGAAAAGGGGATAGCGCGGGGTCAGGGGCGGGGGGGATGGGGGGGGGAGGGGATTGGGGAGGAGGGGAGCTGTGGGAAGAGGAGGAGGAGGAGGAGTAGGCACAGCCAGCCAATCCCAATCGGACAGACAGACAGACAGACAGAAAAAAACAAAACAAACAGACAGACAAACACAGCAGGAGAACAATTTAAAGAAAGAGAAGAAGTGGGGATGAGAAGGAGGAAGATGACCCCCCGGCCCCCGGCCACCCTCCACCACTTCCCCCCACCCCCACGCCCCCCCTGCCAAAAAAAAAAAAATCCCCAAAGAGGAAGCACAAGAAAAGAAGAGAGAGAGAGAGTTAAAAAAAAAAAAAAAAAAAAAAAAAAAAAGCAATCGAACATCTTTTCGCCGAAACTCAAACGGGGCGGAAGTGTATGTGGGGCTGAGGGCGGCAGAGGGGAGGGGGGGGGGGGAGAGAGGCAGTCTATAGAAAACCGGAGCAACACGACAAGTGTTTTCTGATCGTTAGCTGGGATTTGAAATCGGAGATTTCTTTTTCCTTCAATCGTTCAAAGCCAAAGAGACCTCGGCTGCAAGCCAAAGAAAACGATGCTTTTTTTTTTGCTTTTTTTTTCGGGGGGTGGGAGGGGGGAGAGGGGTGCTGGATAGAAGAAATTTGATGTGTGCCGAAAAACAGGGTAAAAGAGAGAGAGAGAGTGTGTGTGTAGGAAGGGGTGGGGGAGGGTGTTGGGGGGGACAGAACAGGACAAAAAGGAAGGGGAAAAAAAAAGGAATAGCACCAGAGTCAACATCACAAGCAATTTGGTTTTCCAGTCTTGCAGGAAATCCGACCTAAACCATCAGAATTGGGGAATCCTTGCGGCACGTTTGCCTTGATAAGGCGGATCGATTCTGTATTGAACAGGCTTTGTCCATCAGGATTCTCTCCCTTTTAGCGTCGGCAGGGTGGGTGCTGTCCCCCTTGTCTTCTCCTTCTTCTTCGTCTTCGTCTCTAGTTTCTTAGTTTTTCTCTCTCTCTCTCTCTCTCTCCCCGACCTCCTTTCCTTTTCGGAACGGTGCATAATTGAATCAGATCGGCTGTGTTTGTCTCCCACCCACCCCCACACGCTCTCTCTCTCTCTCTCTCTCTCTCTCTCTCCCTCTCTCTCTCCCTTTCTCTTCCTATCCCTTTATTTCTCTTTCACCATGCCTCTAATTCTGTTTTTGTCTATTTGTCTCTCTTGTGCCGTGTATGTGTGTGAATGGGAGAAGAGGGGACTGGGGGGTGGGGGGGTATGAATGCACGTTCACGCGCGTTAATGATTAATACGGTGCGCCTGTAGGTGCATGAAAGTTGTTTTCTTTCTATTTCTTTCATTTTTATGTTAATGTTTAACACTAACCTGCATCATATTGGGCATCTGCTTTTTTTTCAGCTTATGTGGTGCTGCCTATTATGGATGTGTCTGTACTTCCTTGAATCTGAAACTGAAACAGATGCCATATATTTCGTAACCCTCCACTTTTCCCACTCCTCATTTTTCTCTGCACCTTTATTTCTTTTTACCCTGTAAAACAACTCGAATGCCTACATTTTGAAGACATTGACAAGTGTATGAAGAAAACTGTACCATGAAGAAAACAACCAACAACAACCCAGGTTGGACAACCACTCATAACAAATCTGTAAAAAAAAAAAAAAAAAAAAAAAAAAGAAAGTTCGACTAAAAATCACAGATATCGTTCAGTTAAGGAGACAAAAGGCTCTGGGAACTTTGATCCAAAGTGACAGTCCTGGTTCTAAATTCCAAGTTAGATACTTCATTAAAGATGTGCTGATGACTATTGTTGATGGCAACAGTGTAATGGGTACCAGAATATGTGTGTGTGGGGGGGAGGGGGGGGATGGGGGGGGATGCACAGATGTGAGCCTGACTGAAGCCTGACTGGACACGGGAAATGGATGATAAGCGTCTAAATGTAGCTGTCCATCGGTTCTACCTAGGTATCCGTTTGATATGTTGTGCAAATGACCCCGTGATTGTGAAGCACTTTGAGCGTGAAATCTGATCTGGGATAGACACTTAATAAACAACAATGCTAACAATACATGAATGGCTGGCGAGAATAACTTTATGGCCGTGGACATTTCATAATTTACCTTTGTTGTTCTTTGATCAACGGAGTAAGGAACTATTTATTTAACGCTTAAATTGTGTACGCTTTTTTGTATTGATATGCACTTGTATGTATCCTAATATCTACTGTATCTGTGTTTGTGTATGATTTTAGATTTATGTTCGTATCTTGTTATGTACTATCCCCCCAATATTCTTTGTGACCCCGGCACACTTGGTAATAAAGACATATTCTGTTCTATTCTATTGTAATGCTGTGGCAATATCTCGTACGACGTAATTCCCCTGCTCACAAAAATATCCACGTCGTGATTGCATCCGGTTATAACCATTTTACAAGAGGTGATGTGTCTTCGCTACATATGTTCCCCTTTGTTTTATTTGAACGGATGTGATTGTGCCTCTTTAGAATTTTTTTTTCCCTTGATTAAACGAATGGATTGTCTCCCTTTAGAATATATTTTCTATACTTAAATGTCTACGTTGCGATCATAAGCTATACCTTCCTTTCTTAAATGTCTGTGTTATGACTGTATTGTGACTGTTACGACTATTATATTTTCCAGGCTTAATCAAATATTTCATCTGCTCTGCACTGTTGGTCCAAACAGCAAAATGCGAGATCTGAGAGATCAAGGGGCTTCTCCACCGTAATGGGAGTTTCGTTTTCACAGCTTCTTAGTCCCTTGTGAAAAAAAAACTATGACACTCAAACTGTGGAGAGGCAAGACTGCACTGGCTCTTAGTGTCTGAAGCCTCAGGGGCTGGATGGCCTTTGGGGATCATCCAAACGCCAACTGTCCCCAAAAACTTCTTGGGTGAGAGAGTTAGGGTTGGAACTTGGGGCAAAGAGACTCTCAGCTTTCATCATCTTCTTCTTCTTCTTCTGCGTTCACTCGTATGCACACGAGTGGGCTTTTACGTGTATGACCGTTTTTACCCCGCCATGTAGGCAGCCATACTCCGTTTTCGGGGATGTGCATGCTGGATATGTTCTTGTTTCCATAACCCACCGAACGCTGACATGGATTACAGGATCTTTAACGTGCGTATTTGATCTTCTGCTTGCATATACACACGAAGGGGGTTCAGGCACTAAGCATGTCTGCACATATGTTGACCTGGGAGATCATAAAAATCCCCACCCTTTACCCACCAGGCGCCGTCACCGTGATTCGAACCCGGGACCCTCAGATTGACAGTCCAACGCTTTAACCACTCGGCTATTGCGCCCGTCAACAGCTTTCATCCAATTCTAGTCGAGATAATCGATGCAGCAGTTGCCTCCTCTGCTGTTCTGATGGTCCTGGTCGGGCACGACCGACTATCATACGGAAAGAAATTCGCTTTCACTACAGGAATGTTACACCATGGTAGAAAAAAGTCCAATGGTCAAAATTTCAGTTTGAAGAAAAACACACCGGTAACTCGGAGTTACATAAGAACATAAAGAAAATGTATGGTTTCATGGGAAAACATTACCATAATCATTTCCATAAGAGGCAAATCATTTCTCTAATCCGCAGATGGAAAATGAATTGTTTTAGGACAAAATATGTCAGTAATGTTTCTTGCATCTGTGGTGCTCACATAACAGCCGATCATATACCAACTTGCGATATGTTAAAGTCTCAAATCCCTGAACTCAAATCATCTTCAGTTGTTAGTTTTTCATTAGAAATATGTTATATTGTTATGTTTTTTTGTTTATTTTTTAAACAAAACTTAAATCAATAATTTTCACACACACACACACACACACACACACACACACACACACACACACACACACACACACACACACACACACACACACACACACTTTCACTTACTCGTATGCGTACACAGTAATCCCCCCCCCCTCCTCCCACTCGATTTTTTTCCTTCCCTCGTCTAATATCACTTACAGTGAAAAGACGTTAAACTAAAGAACGAACGAACCGAAAGAAATGCAGAGTCTCCTCTGTTTCCTCTGTGTTCTCTGTTTCCCTTCACTGCTCTGTTCGTCTTTGTCTCTCCTCTGTGTGCTTCGCTCTGTTCCATCCTGTCTGTTCTATCATCTGTCTGTCGTCACCTCCTTGCTGTCCTTGGTGTCCGAATGCTCCTCTTCCGGTCTGTGCTTTCAGGGTCCACATTCCTTACTTTGTTTCTTTCTCTGCCTCTCTGTCTCTCTCTCTCTCTGTGTCTGTCTCTGTCTGTCTGTCTACCTCTCTCTTTCTCTCTCTTCGTGTGTGTGTGTGTGTGTGTGTGTGTGTGTGTGTGTGTGTGTGTGTGTGTGTGTGTGTGTGTGTGTGTGTGTGTGTGTGTGTGTGTGTGTTTTTCAATGTATGTATGTATGTATGGTTCTCTATTTTCTTCAGTGTATGTACGGTTGTAGGGTTGTGTCTATTTACGCAGCCACCTGTCCATCAGTCTGTTGACCTGACGCAAGAAGAGACAACATACTCTTTCTTTCTTTCTTTTTTGTTGTTGTTGTTGTTAATGTCTCCCTAATTCTTTCATTTTCTTGTCTAACTAATTCATTCGTCCATCCAATGATTCCTTCGTTCCTTCATTTGACCATTCATTCAATTGTTCGTTTGTTCGGTCTGTGGTTCATTCATTACTTTATCAAGGAGAGACAGTGGATCAATTCCTTCTCTTCCTTCCTTCCTCCCTGTCTTTCTTTCTTTCTTTCTTTCACCCTCTTCCTTTCTCTCCTTCTTTCATTTCCTTCCTTTCTTACTTGTTCTTCATTGTTTTGCTCATTCCATGATCTCTCCATTTCTTCACGTTACTCCTGTCAATTCGGCCTCCCAAACTTTCACACCTCACAAACCTTCCATTTTATCTTTTCTTCTTCTTCTTTGTTTTTTTCGTCTTCTCTGTTTCATCTTCTCCTCCTCCGTTCAATGCCACCCCCCATCCCCACTCCAAACCCCCGCCCATTCACCTCCTCCCTCCCGGTTAAGGGTTCGAAGGGAAGGGTGGTGGGGATGTGGGGGGAGGGATTCTCAGGAAATGAATGTAGCTGAGAGACTCACGTGCGATCTTTGGAGTCTATTTTAAAATGCAATGAATGATATTGTTGTTGTTGTTGTTATTGTTGTTGTGTCGTCGTTGTTGTCGAAGATGAAAGAATGACAGAAAGAAAGAAGGGGTGGAAGGGGGGGGGAACGAAGATGACGACGACAACGACATCGACGACGACGAAGAAGAAGAAGAAGAAGAAGAGGAAGAAGAAGAAGAAGGAGGAGGAGGGGTGTATTTTCAAGCATAATAATAATAATAATGGATACTTATATAGCACACTAGCCAGAAATCTGCTCTAGGTGCTTTACAAAAACGCTTTTGTTAACATAAAACATTACATCAATGTTACATACACACACCAAAATGTGACTACACACACACACACACACACACACACACACACACACACACACACACACACACACACACTGCATACATACGTTTTAATATACATGTGTATCTGACAGCTACCCTAACACATACGCACACATAGGCAGGCACAAACGTACATAAACACACGCACACACAAAACACATTCAAAAACATGCATGTAGTTATGTACACATACATATGTATACACACATAGTCAAGCACAGCTAACGCAAAGGAAGTGGACCTGCCAGAATTGAACTTATTGCTGAGGGAAAAGGTGAGTTTTGAGACGGGATGTAAAAGATGCGAGGGAATCAGAATGACGGAGGTTATCAGGGAGCTTGTTCCACGTCTTTGGCGATTGAAAAGAAAACGATCTGTGATAAAAAAAAGATGGTTGAAAATACAATTTACGGCTGTCTGTGAATGTTTAGCTTCTCTATTTGAATAGAAGAAGAACAACAACAACATAATCATCATCAACAACAGGAACAGTGCCAAGAACTGTACAAGTCTGCCCGTTTAACGACACAGAATATAACAATAAGGAACGACACAAAACATAGAAATAAAGAAATGAAATGAAATAAAATAAAATAATAAGAACGACGAATAAGAATAGTAACTGGAATAGTCTATTAAAAGTAACAAAGCAATGAAAAGAACAATTGGTACATTATCACGTACACACACACACACACACACACACACACATGATAAAACAAGCAAACAAAGACATACGCACACATTCATGCCCACACACTCAAACACACACCAACACACACACACACACGCACTTACTGTTCATTCGCTAGCACAATCACACATTCATTCAATTTTTCATTCATCATGGCATGGCAGCTAGTGGACTGAGTACAAGCAAGCGGAAGAAGCAGAAGAAGAAGAAGAAGAAAGGAAGGGCAGAGGGAAAGGAGAAAACAGGAAGAGACAAAGAAGAAGAAGGAGAGAATCGAGAGAAGTGAGTGAAGAGGAAGTGGAGGATACGAAGAAGGAATCAGAAGAGAAGAAGCAAGTACAAGAAAAAAAGTTTGGGATGGAAGAGGAGTATTTTGACCAACGTGAACCGTATCTACATACATGCATACATACACACACACACACACACACACACACACACACACACACACACACACACACACACATATATATATATATATATATATATATATATATAATGTTTCTGGCTCTTAGTACTGCAGCTTTGTGGGGCTAGTTGGCCTTTGGGAACCATCCCAACGCCGACTGTCCTAAAACCCTCTTGGCCGCAAGAGTGGGGATGTACTTGGGCAAGACACTCTCCACTATAATCAAATTCTAGCCCAAATAGTCGGAACAGCAGTTGCCTCCTCTGCTGTTCTGATGGTCATAGTCGGACACGACTGACTCACACACACACACACACACACACACACACACACACACACACACACACACACACACACACACACACACACACACACACATATAATGTTTCTGATTGAAATGTTCATGAAATTCTATTATTTTGTTCTCCTTCTTTGGGCAAGGTTTTTGATCGATTGATTGATTAATGGATTGATTTATCGATAGTCTTTCCTTCCTGCATGGTTGTTCTTTGGAGTAAAAAAAAAAAAAACCAAGCACTCTGCATCGGCTAATCTCTTCCTAGTTTCTTGACAGTCAAGGTGGTTTCATAAAGCACCAGCGTAGCTTTCGATTGTTCTTTTTTATAATTATCTTTTTTTTTCTTTTCATCTGCGAGATGAATCTCTGGTATCCAGTGAATAAATTGTCCTTGTTGTTTGTAGCCAAGAGATTGAATATAAAACCAGGGTTGACACAATATGATAGGGCATCGCATCGCGTTTTGATTGTCCAAATCGGGTTATGTGCTTAACTATGAAGCAATTCAGAATTCTTGCGTCACACTTTAGTAAGAAAAGGTTTCTCATGCGAAATCATTGCTTTCATATCCTGTCTGACTGTTTTCGTTTCTGTGTTTTATATATATACACGTGTGTGTGTGTGTGTGCGTGTGTGTGTGTGTGTGTGTGTGTGTGTGTGTGTGTGTGTGTGTGTGTGTGTGTGTGTGTGTGTGTGTGTGTGTGTGTGTGTGTGTAATTTCCTCGTGACTGGAATGGAAAATCAATAATTGAATCTTCAGAAACAACAACAACAACAACAACAACAACAACCACAACAATCGTGTGGTTGCGATCAATCGCATAGATATCAAATCGACAGCGCAACTCACTCAAACGCCTGATCAGTGCGTTGGGTCTGTGCGTAGGTCAGGCTCCTGACTTCCCCGTTCGTTCGTTCGTTTGTCGTAGTTTTTTTCGAAGCAGGAGTGGTTTACGGTGTCACTAAAACTCGAAAAGACGCGAAAAGACACGAAAAGACTCGAAAAGACACGAAAAGACTCGAAAAGACGCGAAAAGACATATGAAAAATATGTGAAAACGCGAAAAGACATCCGAAAAGAATGTGAAAATGCGAAAAGACAGACTAGATCCTCCAGGACTTTTCATGTCTTTTCACATTCTTTTCCGGTGTCTTTTCGCGTGTCTTTTCGCGTCTTTTCGCATTTTAGTATGACCCGTGGTTTAGCGTGTATGGATCAGTCCGCACGCTTTGGAACTGAAGCTGGAACTCACTCGTCTTTTCGTCACGGACTCCTTATCCAATTTCAGCTAATTTAATATAATGATTTCTCATATTTTCTTCTTTTTTTTTTTTTAATTTATGGAACACAGCACACATACCAACCAGTTTGTTTCTCTTTGCTGTCGGAGGGAGAAAAAACCCATAGACACAGCGCGTGTCGCAACACTGAACAAAATAACACTGCTGTATTTGTTTTTGTATTCGTATTTCTTTTTATCACAACAGATTTCTCTGTGTGAAATTCGGGCTGCTCTCCCCGGGAAGAGCGCGTCGCTACACTACAGCGCCACCCTTTTTTTTGTATTTTTTCCTGCGTGCAGCTTTATTTGTTTTTCCTATGGAAGTGGATTTTTCTACAGAATTTTGCCAGGAACAACACTTTTGTTGCTGTGGGTTCTTTTACGTGCGCTAAGTGCATGCTGCACACGGGACCTCGGTTTATCGTCTCATCCGAATGACTAGCGTCCACACCACCACTCCAGGTCTAGTGGAGGGGGAGAAAATATCGGCGGCTGAACCGTGATTCGAACCAGCGCGCTCAGATTCTCTCGCTTCCTAGGCGGACGTGTTACCTCTAGGTCATCACTCCATGTGCCTCGTCATTGTTCTTAATAAACAGTCAAACCAGTCCAGATGTGTCTATGTGATTTTTTTTTTTATTGATTTTTTGTGTGTGTGTGTGTGGTCCTTTAGAATACATAGTAATGTCTCTTTTAAGTGCATATGATCCGGGTTTTTTTTGTTGTTTTTTTGTTGTTTTTTTTTACTGTGAGCGTGAGCAACACGGCCCTTAAGGAGGAAGGTGGCAGAATGGTTAAGACGCTTTGTCTGTCAATACAGTGTCCGTGAGAGTGTGGGTTTGATTCCCGCTCTGGCCCTTTGTCCCCTTTGTTTTGACTGGAAAATCATCAAACCGAGTGTCCTTGTCATTCGGATGAGATGATAAATCCAGGTCCCGTGTGCAGCACGCACTTGGCGCACAGACAAAAGAACCCATGGCAAGGAGAGTGTTGTCTTCTGGCAAAATTCTGTAAAAAAAACAAAAAAACAAGACAAGATAAGAATAACTTTATTATCTCCAACTGGAGAAATTTGGTCAGGTGCATAGACAAGTAAACAACATGGGGATCATAACTGTAAAAGTCAACAACAGCTTTTACGAATATTACGAAGATACAAATGTAAATATATATATATATATATATATATATATATATATATATATATATATATATATCAAATACACCGTTTCATACATACATCCACACACTGCAGGTAATAACTAGTATTCTTAATGTAAAAACAGAAAGAATTAAGAAACATCATTTGAATATAATTATAAACATAGCCTACTATACTGCACATTGATATGGGCACAAATATAAACACGTGCACTCAAGGCCTGACCGAGCACGTTGGGTTATTTATGCCACTTAGTCATCATCTGCTTTGGGCAGATGGGGGTGTAGCGTGTATGTATGGGTATGTCCGAACGCAGTGACGCCTCCTTGAGAAATTGAAACAGGAGCTGAAACACGGAACCCATGCTAATTAATTTTCTCTAAAAGATAATCCCAACAGAGTTGACTTCACGTTGAACCCATGGCATATTTCCAGTCATTGGTCAAGGCTGCTATCTTTTTTTTTTTTTTTTTTTTTTCATTGTTTTTTTCAGCCCACGATGCTAACAGCTTCGCCACGTGCTGGGCATTTCTTCTTCTCCTTCTTCTTCTTCCTCCTCCTCTTCTTCCTCTTCCTCTTCGTCTACTATTTCATCCTGCCCCCCCCCCCCGACCCCCTGCTCCCCCTCCTCCACCATCCCCACCACGGCCCCACTCCTCTCCCCCTTCTCCCCCTCACACCCACCACGGCTCACTCCCGTCCCCCCCCCCCCCCCGCCTCTCACACCCACACTTCGCATCCCGTTTCCTTTCTACCATCTCCTGTTTCTTCTGCATGCCTCCTTCATCTTTCTTGTTTTCTCCACATTAAAAAAAAAAAAAAAGTATTCCTTTTCCTGCCTCTCAGCTTCTCACTTTTTTTTTAATTAATTTTTTTTATTGTTGTTGTTGTTCTTCTTTCTTTCCTTTCCTTTGTTCTTTCTTCTTCTTTCTTCTTCATTGCTCTTATTCCTCCCCCCCCCCCCCCCACAACCCCCCCCCCATCCCCACTTCATGTCCTGGCGACTTTTGGGTGATTGGAAAGCAGAGGACAGGGAGCTGATTTAAGACGGGGGTGGGGGGTGGGGGTGGGGGGGGGGGGCGGGGGGGAAGGGGGCGGAGGGGGAACAGGCCGGGGAATCGGCAATGGCCACTGCCACGCAATCTCCAGAATGTTAATGGCGGGGGCTTAAAACCGATTGTCTGCTCTTTCATTGGCTGTCGATTTTTTTCTCTCTCTTTCTCTCTCTCTCTCTCACTTTTTAAATTTTTTTATTTGTTGTCTTCTTCTTTTTTTTGTTGTTGTTTTAATCCTTTAATTAAAATGGAAGTCAACGTGAGAAATGTTGTGTGTGGAGGAGGCAGACGAGAAGAACGCTGACTGTATTATGCAAAACGTCGGCTCCAATGGAAAGGACTCCAATGCGATCAGGAAATGAGAAAGTCGGGGTGAGCAGCTGTTTTAGAAATTGAGAAGTACACACAGCTGCACGCACTGCATAAAGACCAGCAAACAGCAGGAAGAGTAGCAGAATCAGATGTATCAATGCATGAGAAACAATGTTGTATGAGATGGATAATAATTTTGTATCAGATTCTCTCTCTCTCTCTCTCTCTCTCTCTCTCTCTCTCTCTCTCTCTCTCTCTCTCTCTCTCTCTCTCTCTCTCTCTATATATATATATATATATATATATATACATATTTATTAGGGTAAGATGGGAGTGGGGAACGAAGTGTAAAGCGCTTTGGGCAGTATTTCTGGAGAAACGCGCTGTATGTATGTCCATTATTATCGTGTTTATATATATATATATATATATATATATATATATATATATATATATATATATATTCATTTTCGTCTTTTATCTAGATAAGCAGAATCAATAGCAGCAGCAGCAGCAGCAGTGGCCGTTCTAATAATGATACGAAATGAAACTGTCGTAGTTGCCTCAATAAACAACATGATGATATACACAACGTAATCGTTGCAGTCATCATTGATAAATCAATTTGCAGATAATTCCGGAAACAAAAGCACTACCAGTGTTGTCGAAGCTGCAGCGGCTCCAGTGGGGGGTGGGGGGCGGGGGGGCGGGGCGGGGCGGGGGTGGGTGGGGGGGGGGGGAAAGGATTGCAAGATTATACCAGCAGTAACGGCAACAAAGTCAATTACAGAAACATCAAACAAACAACCGCTTTTAACGTTTGATTTACTCGGGTTTCCCAAAACCTTAGCTACCTATAAAACTGCTCCACCTTTACAAATGACATGCAGTTAAGAGGAATAAAAACAATCATTTATTTATTCATCGATTTATTCATCTATATATATATTTTTTTAAATTCATAAATATAACAATTTCTTTCACTGGCTAATTATTCATTATGTACTAATCTGTCGATGAACTGGTTCATTTTGTGCTCTTTTAGATACCGTTTTTTTTTTTTTTTTTTTTTACAAGTTTTTTTTCCGTTATTTGGTCTTAAATTTGTATGTTTTATTGTAAAGCGTGGTCAGCCCCATTTGAGTTGTAGGTATTGCGCTATGTAAGCCTGCATATTGTTATATTATTATTATCATCATCATTATCATTATTATTATCATTAGTTTAATAATAATAATAATAATAATAATTATTATTATTATTATCATCGATTTATTCATACAATATCTGGCCCCTGGAATCGAGTGATCGCCCAGACCTTGGCCCGAACGTGCTGACCAGGCTGAGCCAGAGAGTGACATCAAGAAGCCTTCTCCCTGTCTCAAGAGAACGTGCTGCCGCTGCCCGTGTCTTCGGACATCTTCTGCCGGTGACTGTAAGGCTGCCAATAACTGGTCAAGAGGCCAGCGCCAGAAGCTGAGACTCTGACAGGGGGGGCGGGGGGGGGGGGAGAAGAGGGAGGGGGTAGGGGTTCGGGGTGGGGGGGATGGGGTGGGGGAGGGGACAAAAGGAAACCCAGCTCATGTTTGTCTTTCATTCCAGCCCCCTCCACCACCACCACCCCCTTTCCCTCACCTCCACCCCCCTACATCCCCCCCACCCATCCCCACCCCCCGCAAAAATCTTTTCTCCACGCAAATCCAGAAATGCGAATCCAGCAAGGTCAGAGAGGTGGACAAAAAAAAAAAGAAAAAAAAGAAAAAAAAGCAGCCTCAAACAAGTATCGCTGCTCGCGCTCTCTTGTCCAGAAGCAATTTTCTAGGAATGGCTGCAAGAATCCCAGAAGGGGACTACTCCTCCAATCCTCCTAAACCCTCTCCACCCCCCCCCCCCCCCCCCCCCCCCCCACACACACCCCAACTACACCCCCCCTCCCCCCGCCCCCCGAACCACGATATATAATGTTACCAATTTTCGCCCCCACCCCCACACACCCCCCATGCCCACCCCCCTGGAGGAAGACAGACGAACCAAAAATCGAAAACATATCGGGCACGATCCGGTACGTCCCGTGTCTCTTAGCAACTTTCTTTTATCGATAGATCTTGAGCCGCTGAATACAAAGAGTCTTCGCCTGACGTGCTGTGAGCTGTTCGGATGGGGGGGGGGGCGGGGGGGGGGGGGGGCGGGGGACGGGGAGGGACGGGGGAGGATCAGTCGTGTTTGCCGACTTCGCAACGAATGATGGGGATGACTGGAGAGGTGGAGGGTGTGTGTGTGTGTGTGTGTGTGTGTGTGTGTGTGTGTGTAGGAGGGACAGGGAGGGGGTGGGTGAGTGGGGAGAAGAAGGCGAGAGGTGGGTGGGTTGGTGGGGGATGGGAGGGAGGAAGGGGGGGGGTGTTGCTAGACATGGAGAGAGGCATTGATGTTTAACAATCTTTTACTGGTGATTGTCACTGGAAGGCACGGTGTGGAGATAGAAAAGCAACGGGTACTGCTGCAACAGTTCAGCAGAAAAAAGTTTTCTCTCATCCCAGCCTCTCGAGTGCTAATTACGTTTGTTCATGTTCTTGGAGATAAAAGTTATCGATTCGACAACGACACCGAAAGGCTGAGGATAAAAGAAAAAGAAAGAGTATTCCTTTAGGCTGTGATAATTCCTTTCATTCCCCCCCCCCCACCCCCCTTTTCACACAGTCTGTATTGAAAGGAGTGGAAAGAAGAATCCCCTTTCACACACACCCTCTCCACACCTCCCATGTTGTTTAACCGTCACCAAGATTATGTCCAGAAATGTTCTTGCGGGCAAGATTTCTTGTTAGCCGAAGATCAACAGTTAAATTCGTCTGCCGACGCGGGTGTTTGCTTATCCAGAAAGCGTACACTTCGTTCAGTTTAAACCAGTCCACGATGTTTCTGGAGTTGAAAAGGATCTTGAAACTGAGAGATATCGATATTTTGTGAAATGGAAGAAAGAAAAAAAAAAGAAGAAGAAGAAAAAAAAGAGTAAGTTGAAGCGAAAAGAAAACTTGGCTTTGTGGCTCAGGTTTGCGCCCCCAAGCATTCCTGGAGAAGATTGCCAGTGATTTTGATTCACATCTGAACGCGATTTCATCATTACATGTGCAGAATTTTAGAAACTTTTTAGCCGGCGTCTCTCCCTCTCCCCTTCTCCCTCTTGCGCTCTCTTCCCTGTCCCTCTCTCTCTCTCTGCCCCCTCTATCACCCCCCCCCCCTCTTTCTCTCTTTTCTATGTCTCTGCCTTCTCTGTCTATGCCCCCCCCTCTCTTCTTTTTATCTATCTCTCTCCCCCCCTGTCTTTTTGTAATGATCTACACGGTGTCTTTGAAGTAATGAATTACAACCAATTTTTCCACCCTTTTGTCCATTCGGGGTTACACACACACACACACACACACACACACACACATATACACACACACACATATATATATATATATACCGCTGTTAGGTACAGACTATCTTAAAGGTGTCATCATTGTCTGGTTTCCTTGTTCTGTCTCTTTCTTCTCAAGTTTCTTCTTCTTCTTCTTCTTCTTCTTCTTCTTTCCGCTCCTCCTCTTGCTCTACTTTACAGTCTTTCCTCTCTCTGTTTTTTTCTTTTTCTTCTCTCAAACTTCACATCCTCTGTCTTTCTTATATTTTTCCACAGCTGGTTTTTTTTTTTTGCACATCCTCCTCTTCCTTTTCTTCTTCTTCTTCTCTCTCTGGTACTTCTTTTTGTGTGTGTGTCCCTGCGCCCAGGCGCGGGTGGTGGCTAATTGGGAAGCAGGGAGGGGACAAGCTGATTTAAGGCACCAGAGAACACAGGACCAGGAGTCGGCAATGGCCGCGCAGAGCCACGCCATCCCCGGCATGTTAATGACAGGGCTTGGAACTGATCGTCCGCTCTTTCGTCGGCCTTCTCTCTTTGCGGCCTCTGTCTCTGTCTCTCTCTCTCTCTCTCTGTGTCTCAGTCTCTCTCCCTTTCTCTGTCTCTGTCTGTCTGTCTGTCTGTCTGTCTGTCTCCTCTTCAGTGTATGTGCGCGCACGTGCACGTGTGTGTGTTGTATAGGAGAGAGTGGAAGAACATTTTTTTTCTGGTTTTGGTGCTTTTCATTTCCCCCTTTTCCCTCCCCCCTCCCCTGATAAGAGCAAATGCTTAAGTCAATAAACCATTTGTCTTGTCTTCTCTCTCTCTCTCCCTCTCTCTCTCTCTCTCTCTCTCTCTACCTCTCTCTCTCTCTCTCTCTCTACCTCTCTCTCTCTCTCTCTCTCTACCTCTCTCTCTCTCTCTACCTCTCTCTCTCTCTCTCTCTCTCTACCTCTCTCTCTCTCTACCTCTCTCTCTCTACCTCTCTCTCTCTACCTCTCTCTCTCTCTCTCTACCTCTCTCTCTCTACCTCTCTCTCTCTACCTCTCTCTCTCTACCTCTCTCTCTCTCTCTCTCTCTCTCTCTCTCTCTCTCTCTACCTCTCTCTCTCTTCTTTTGGTTTTCCGGAGACAGATGCTCTAGGTTTCTTGACAAAAACGCTTTTGTTAACATAAAGCATTATATCTATGTTACATACACACACCAAAATGTTACTACACACACACACACACACACACACACACACACACACACACACACTGCATACATAGTTTTAACATACATGTGTATTTAACAGCTACCCTAACACATACGCACACATAGGCAGGCACAAACTTACAGAAACACACGCACACACACAATACACATTCATATACATGCATGTAGTTATGTACACATACATATGTATACACAATAAAATACTGGTGGTCAGTTTGAGACCATGCATTGGGGTAAGATAGATGTGAATGAGAATACTGATGGAAACGATGGTTATGATTATGCTTGGGTCGTGCTGCTGAAGAGTGTGGCGCCGTTTTGTCGGGCAGTAAGTTCGTCGTCATCATCATCGTCATCATTACCATAACCATCATCATCATCGTCGTCGTCATCGTCATCGTCATCATCATCGTCCTCAAATTCCTCCTCCTCATCATCATCGTCGTCGTCGTCCTCGTTCTCGCCCTCCTCCTCCTCACCTATAGCAATCGTAACAGGTGGGCAAAAAACAAAAACAAAACAAAAAATCCTGAATCCTGTTGAACTTTGCATTTCATACATCCAAAATATGGCAAAACACTTGTTGGAAAGATAAAACCCATGGACGCATTCTAGTGTGCAAGAACACACAGACACCACACACACACACACACACACACACACACACACACACACACACACACATTCTACATTTAGCAGTTATAGTAAGCTTCCACAAAATGGTGAGCCGATTGATGCCAGGCATTCAGACTTTTTCTAGAAATAAAAAGAAAGAAAGCATCTGTTTGTCTTTCAAACCAGCGCTTTCTTTCCCACATCTTACTGTACTGTACAATCATAAATAATGCTGATTCAGTGACGGTAAACGGCGCCTGGTGGGTAAAGGGTGGAGATTTTTACGATCTCCCAGGTCAACATTATGTGCAGACATGCTTAGTGCCTGAACCCCCTTCGTGTGTATATGCAAGCAGAAGATCAAATACGCACGTTAAAGATCCTGTAATCCATGTCAGCGTTCGGTGGGTTATGGAAACAAGAACATACCCAGCATGCACACCCCCGAAAACGGAGTATGGCTGCCTACATGGCGGGGTAAAAACGGTCACACACGTAAAAGCCCACTCGTGTGCATACGAGTGAACGCAGAAGAAGAAGAAGAAGAAGTGACGGTAAAGACACGATACCGGGCGGTCCCACTGTTTGCTGTCTTGTTCAAGAGGGAGGAACTTTTGCATAGTTTGCCTCCCTCCCCTCCCCTCCCCTCCCCTCCCCTCCACCTCAACCGCTTCCCCCCCCTCTCCCCCCCCCCTTTCATTCGAATATACAGAATTGTCCATTTCTAATTAATAATAACAATCATCATTATGATAGAAATGATAATCAGCCAAATAATAATAATAATAATAATAATTATTATTATTATTATTATTATTATTTTCAGTCTAATATCATCATCTTAGATGAACATACTATAAATGAATAAACGCACGGCCCTCATGCCACCACCAAATAATATGTTTGGAGTTAGTTAGTTAGTTAGTCAGTCAGTCAGTCGGTCGGTCGGTCGGTCTATCAGTCAGTCAGTCAGTCAGTCAGTCAGTCTGTCAGCTAGCTAGTCATCACTCAAGGCCTGACGAAGCGCGTTGGGTGATGCTCCTGCTGGAGAGGCATGTGCTCGCCGATGTGGTGCAGCTTTTGGGGGACTCGTCCGAACATAGATGAACAGACTATAAATAAATAACAAGAGAGGCAAGGCCTTCAAGACTCACTTGTGATACACTTAAAAAAAAAATCCAAGCTTTTTATGTATTGAGTATAATTTCAAAATGTAATGTTTAAGATGAGAAAGATCAGTTTAAAGCAAATTAAGTCCCCTAGCATTAATTACAGAGTAATTTCCCTTTTTTTTTACTATCTGCACCACTACGTTTGCAAAATAAATAAAACTTCCATGCTTAGCAAAAGAAGTTCCTGTTTGAACAAAAAATGATAATAATGACTGCTCTTGTTGTGTCAGAATAAGAGGTCAAAGTGCCAAGTTTAGAGAATACAAAAAATATAAATATAACAGTAAATGCAGTTTGCATATAATTAGGCTTCATTTTTTTTGTGCCCATCCCAGAGGTGCAATATTGTTTTAAACAAGATGACTGGAAAGAACTGAATTTTTCCTATTTTTATGACTAATTTGGTGTCAACTGACAAAGTATTTGCAGAGAAAATGTCAATGTTAAAGTTTACCACGGACACACACACGCACACACACACACACACACACACACACACACACACAACCGAACACCGGATTAAAACATAGACTCACTTTGTTTACACAAGTGAGTCAAAAATCGTCCGAACACACAGCCGCCTCATTGAGCGAGTGAACTAAACTGAACTCATTTATTTGTTGATTCATTTAACAATGGAATATTTATTCAGTCATTTAACAATGCTCCCAGTCATTTATTTATTCATTCATTTATCTGTTTATTTATACATTCATTTAGCTATTTATTTATTCATTCATTTATTGATTGATTGATTTGTCTATTTATTTATCTGTTTATCAATTCTGTTTATTCGTTTATCTCATACTCAGACTAAAAATGAAAATAATTATACTGGGCATGACGTGGTGTGTCTTTTGTTCAGGAAGATTGACGACCTAATAGCTACTGCTCCTGAGGTCAAGTTATTCACGGAGAAGATCAATTGTCTTGTGCGCCTCTCCCCCTCTCTCCTCCCCCCCCCCCCCCACCCCCCCACACACACGCCCTCCCACCCACCCCAACCCTCCCAACACTCCCTCCCCTCCTAACAGCTTTCTTTTCTCGATAAATCTTGAGCAACAGCAGCAGTAGCAGAATGGAAGAAAAAAAATGAAGAGAGAGAAAAAAAAAAAAAGAGACAGTGTGGCCTTGACTGCTGCTGTGAACAGTGTGTCTGTGGAGATCAGTCTGTGTTTGCTGACTTCAACATCGGGGTGACAGCAGGGGACGGGCCCAGCAGGGTGGAATGGAGTGGCACTCATGTTTAACATCCTTTTAGTCTTGAGAGCGTCATTGCAAGGTGGTGTTTTGGTGGGCTGGGGGTTGGGGGAGTGGTGGGGGAGGTGGGAGGGGTGGTAAGAGAAGTAAAAGGACTGTGGAATTAATAACATTTTCTCTCCCTCCTTCCCTCTCTCTGTTTGACTCGTTAGTACTAGTTACGTTTGTTCATTTTTCTGGAGTACATAGTAAATGAAAAGAGGAATGTTGGGGAAGTGTGGGAGAGGGGGTGGGGGGGGGGGGGGTCTGTATTAAATCACCGCACTACAAAGTGACGACTGAATGGATGGAGTGGTGGGAAAAAAATCTTTGGCCGCGTTATTTAACTTCATCGAGTTTTTATGCCAAGCTTGATAGTAAATGTTCGACGAGGAAGAGCGTTTTGTTAGCCGAAGGCCAACAACCAAATTCGTCTGCCAACACTACAGTCTGCTTTCTTCTTCTTCTACTACTACTTCTTCTTCTTCTTCTTCTTCTCGTTCGTTGGATGGACAGAGTCTGCTTTCTAAGAAAACACCACTTTTAGGTCTGTTTGCACCCAGTTCACACTTTTTTAGATAGCAAAAATGATTGTTAAACAGAGTTTTTGATATTTCTTAAAATGCAATAAGGGGAATAGTACAGGGGGGAAATATGGTTTGAAACTGGGACTTCTACGTTCAAATACAACGCTGAGAAATTTGAGTAATATTTCAGTGTTCTGGAATGTTGTTTTTTTTTCTGCCACGGTTTGGGCAAACGTTCAGTTGTATAATAATCTTTATGCACCCTCACCACACCCCGTCCCCTTCTGTTTCGAGTATTATCCTTGGCTTGCCGTTTGATTGTGACATTTCTTTAACTCACTCAGCACGGCCAGTCCTGTCTTCTCCTCTACACAGACCCCTCGGATGTCCAGTGGGTGTCTCAATGACCCAACCTTTAGCTTCCGTCGTCAGAACTGTGGTATTCTTTGTCAACATTCACCTTTTCAGTATAAGAGCCTCCCGCTTGCAATATTTTGATGGTGGTAATTGGGATGAAACGCTGTTAACGTCGTCTCTTTCGCCGTTCGTATGGAGAGAGTTAAGAACATGGCATGGGGAAAACCACTACAGTTTCAGTTTGTTTCTCTTGGACACCATGGAAAAACCATTATATTGTCAGATAGAAAGACAGAAAGATAGACAGATAGATATGTGATAGTCAGTCGTTTTCGACTATAACTATCACAACAGCAGAGGGGTTAACTGCTGTGTTTATAATTATATTCAAATAATGTTTCTTAATTCTTTCTGTTTTTACATTAAGAATACTAGTTATTACCTGCAGTGTGTGGATGTATGTATGAAACGATGTATGTGATATTTTTTTTTACATTTGTATCTTCGTAATATTCGTAAAAGCTGTTGTTGACTTTTACAGTTACGGTCCGCATGTTGTTTACTTGTCTATAATGTGATAATGCACCTGACCAAATTTCTCCAGTTGGAGATAATAAAGTTATTCTTATCTTATCTTATCTGTCCTGACTATCTGGGCGATAATTTGATTATAGTGGAGAGTATCTTGCCCAAGTTACATCCCCACTCTCTCGGCCAAGAGGGTTTCAGGACAGTCGGCGTTGGGATGGTTCCCAAAGGCCAACTATCCCACAAGGCTGCAGCACTAAGAGCCAGTGCAATTTTGCCTCCTAGTTTGAAAGTCATAGACCTTGAACAAAAGACTAAGCTGTAAATGATTTCCTACTGCATTTGGGAAACCATTGATAATACGGCTCTCACTTTTCTGTTGGCCCAACAAAGATAGATATCAGATAGACAGATATATACATACATACATACATACATACATACATACATACACACAGAGATTGACAGATAAATCGACATTGAGATAAACAGACAGATCGATATATAGATAGATAGATAGGTAGACAGTCAATCACATAAATATTCTACATAATGCTATATCTATGGGTGTGAAAAAATACCCAAATTTGTGGCCAAATCAAAAAGATGGGTTATTGAAGCACAACTAAAACAAACAATTTACTCATGTCAATTATCATTTCCTCAGAAAAAAAAAAATCACAAGCCACGGAACAAAAGCCATAAGTTAGAAACACAAGACCGGCGCAATAACCGAGTTGTTAAAGCGTTGGACTTTCAATCTAAGGGTCCCGGGTTCGAATCTCGGTAACGGCGCCTGGTGGGTAAAGGGTAGAAAAATTTTTCCGATCTCCCCGGACATATGTACAGACCTGCTAGTGCCTGAACTCCCTACGTGTGTATACGCAAGCAGAAGATCAAATACGCACGTCAAAGATCCTGTAATCCATGTCAGCCTTCGCTGGTTTGTGGAAACAAGAACATACCCAGCATACACCCCCCCGAAAACGGAATATGGCTGCCTACATGGAGGGTTAAAAACGGACATATACGCGAAAGCCGACTTGTGTATATACGAGTGAAGGTGTGAGAGTTGCAGCCCACGAACGAAGAAGAAGACGTAGCAGTAGTAGTAGTAGAAACAAATAACTATTGTGTGGTCGCTGAAACGAATTTACATACTCTTCTTGCCGTTCTCTCCAGTGCGTGAAAACTGACAATTGTGAATGAACGTATTGCTTAGCGCTTGTGTCGGCTTACATTAAATATGTATCTGCTATCCACGACGAATTCTTTTTTTCTTTTCTTTTCTTTTTTTAAATATAAAACACATATTTCTTTGCTTAAAGACAGATGAACTCCGACAGTAGAACGTGGAACAAAACCACATCGTGACTGGCGGGGGGGGGGGGGGGGGGGGAGGGTGTGCGGGGGGGTAATCGTGAGAGTAGAAGTGAGCAAATGAGAGAAAATGGGGGTCAGGATTGGAGCAATGGAAGGGAAGCGGGAAGGAGGGAGGAGGAGGAGGGGTGACCGGGGGTGGGGGTGGGGGGGGTGGGGGGGGGGGGTGACGGCTGTTTGACCCCTATGGTGAAAGGAGAAAAGGAACAGTCTGTCAAGGGAGTCGGGGAGGAAAATTGTTTCTCTGTTGATCTGTTTCATTCTCTTGTCACTCACGCACACACGCACGTTCACACACACACACACACACAAGCAGAAAGCAGACACATACACACACACACACGCGCGCGCGCGCGCAAACAGGAAGCGGACACTCACACACACACACACACACACACACACACACACACACACACACGCAGGAAGCGTGTTTGTTATTATTATTATTATTTGTTGTTGTTGTTGTTATCATTATCATCATCATTATGATTGTAGTTAAAGCAGAAGACAAGAGAGCCGATTTAAGACAGTGGAGGAACAGGCCAGGAATCGACAATGACCCTCTCTACCACAATGTCCGCGGTATACAGAAATACCAAAACGACAGACGCTGGAAAAAAAAAACATGATCCACATCTGCATCGTTTGCCTTCATTTCATAAGGAGTCGGCTTTGTTCAAAACCTTGTTATATTTTAACAAGAACAAGAACAAAACTTTAATCTCCAGGCCTCCGGCCCCTAGAAAGAGGTCAAAAGTACACACTATGGTGATCACTCAGCCACAACAAAATGTAAAATACGTACTAACTTAACCTGTAGAACAAAAGTGCTTCTCGTGCATAGTAAATTAATTCTAATTTTCATCATTGTTATCACAGAATTACTGTCGTATCTTGTTATATTTTAGTTAGTGAATCAAGTCGTTAGTTATGCATGCATTCGTACTTTACGGTTCAAGATGATTATTAAACACCATGAAAGCATAAGCAAAACAACAACAACAACAACAAGAGAGAGAGACACTGGACACTGGACACTGGAATTATTTATTGTCATTGCCAAGAAAGGTCTTTTGACAAGGGGGCAACAACATAAATCCATATATTTTAGCTTCAAAACAACATAACACTATATTTTTTTCTGAACCCTTCAGTCAGTTTAAACCAAGAAAATATGCAATACTTGGAAACACTTAAGTCACATCCTGACAAAAACTCAACGAAACGGAACTAAAGAAAAACAACAATGTAATGATAATAAAATACCAAAATGAATGGAGACTGACTCGACCATCCATTCAAAAATACATCAAACCAATACATACTGCCTCAACAATACACTCAATTATGCAATGTTATGTTTTCTGTTTTATCCAAATAAAATAGCAACTTCTTTACTAACTATAATTAAGTCTCTTCTATACTGTTAATACTATTCTGACTTATGTACCTTTGTCTCATTGTTTGAGCTTCTGCAATGAATTTAGCGACAGATCTAATTATGATTTCATTATCACATGACAAGACAGTAACAACATCATGGCTTTTAGCCATCTCTGTTTTAAAGAATATGCATTTTTCTCGCACAGTAGTATAAATTTCACACTGAAAAAGAAAATGTTTTTCATCATCCACTTGGTATCCACAGAGAGGACATGGTGAACAAGAGAGAAAGAGAGAGAGAGAGAGAGAGAGAGAGAGAGAGAGAGAACAAGAAAACCCCGACACACTACAACAACAGTTCGCCAAATGTAATGACTTATGATTATAATGACGGTGTTAGAGGCGATTTTTCAAGAGCCCCTCTTAATGACTCAGAGAACGTGCCGATGTCCACGTTCTCAAGGCTGGCAGAGTCGGTCAACTTTGACCAGCTGGTCAGGAGGCCAGCCACCAGAAGCTGGGAGTCTGACGGGAACAAAAGGGACACCCAGCTCGTGTTTTGCCTTTCATGACAGCCTCTTACCCAAATCATCCCAACATACACAGCTACAGGCTCAGGTGCCCAGTGTGGTGGCTGGCAATGATGAACAGAGCGGAGGAAGCTGGGGAATGATTATACTGTTACCATTCGTTGTCGCACGCACACACACACACACACATAATACAAGAATCAAGAATATTAAATCATTTCATCCCCCTTTGGGGCATGGAGGATATTATGTAACAGCAATAGTATTTTACACCAAACTTAAACATAAACAATTAAATAACATAACTATGAGAAACAGAATACAAACTATATGAAACACAACATAAATGATGATAGTATTTTTCTCTCAGGATAGATCAGACCTTGCTTATCTTTGTAACATTACTAACGTTTAACCAAATTGTCTTGGCTGCATGAAATAATACACAGAAACCCTCTTCCAACAAGAACAAGAGAGGCAAGGCCTTCAAGACTCACTTGTGATAAATTAAGTCCCCTAGCATTAATTACAGAGTAATTTCCCTTTTTTTACCACCTGCACCAAAACGTTTGCAAAATAAATAAAAAATTCCATGCTTAGCAAAAGAAGTTCCTGTTTGAACAAAAAATGATAATAATGACTCCTCTTGTTGTTGTGTCAGAATAAGAGGTCAAAGTGCCAAGTTTAGAGAATGCAAAAAAAATATAAATATAACAGTAAATGCAGTTTGCATATAATTAGGCTTCTTTTTATTTTTTTGGTGCCCATCCCAGAGGAGCAATATTGTTTTAAACAAGATGACTGGAAAGAACTGAATTTTTCCTATTTTTATGTCAAATTTGGTGTCAACTGACAAAGTATTTGCAGAGAAAATGTCAATGTTAAAGTTTACCACGGACACACAGACACACGGACACACACACACACACACACACACACACAGACAACCGAACACAGGCACAGCACAGCACAGCACAGGCACAGCACAGCATCAAATTTTGATATCCTTGTTTGTCAATCGGTTTCCCTATTCCATCTTCTTCAACCACCAACAATCTTTTTTTTTGTTTGTTTGTTTGTTTTTCTTGCACCCTTTTCCCTACCCTTCGTTTTGTTTTCGTCCACCCCCCCCCCTCCCCCTTTCTCTTTTTCTTGACCCCCACCCCAGGGATTTCTCAGTTCCTTCCTCCTTTCTCTCTCCCCCTCTCTCTGTCTCCCCCTCTCTCTCTCTCTCTCTTCCTCTCCGCGTGTTTATTTCTTTTGTGTCCAGAAGACTGAGGAGTGATTGGAAAGCAGAGAGAGAGAGAACAAGAGAGCTGATTTAAGACAGCGAAGGGGGGGAGGGAGGGGGGAGGGGTTGGGGGGGGGGGGGGGGGAGGGGGGAATCAGGCCAGGAGTGGGCTAAAATGCCCGCGCACTGCTCATCGCAGCAGTCTCCAGAATGCCAATTTTAATGCCGGGGGGGGGGCTCAAACCTTAATCGTCTTGCTCTTTCATCGACCAGCTGTCATCTTCACCGGATCGAGTCAGCTTCATTATTTTAACTTCTGGTTTTCATCAGTTAATTAAAGTTTGTTTGTTTTTTGTTGTTGTTTTGTTGTTGTTGTTTTTTTGTTTTTTTTGGGGGGGGAGTATGGGGGGCAAAAGTTTAAGTGACTGATTGAACATATTAATGAAAACGAATAACTTTGGGCACCCGACAATCGTGGTCGGGAGGTGGAGGAAGGAGTGAAGGACTTATACGGAGGAAGGAGGAGGAGGAGGAAGAATTTTATTTAATGTCCGGTCACACATATTGGTGATTGTAGACATTAAAAAAACACACCCAAAAACAACAACTAATTTTCCCATTTGAATGGTATCGTTTTTGAGATCAATAAATAAATGAACAAATCAATAGATAGATAATGAACGAACGAAGGAACGAACGAACGAATAGTTTATTATAGTTAGGCCCATTTTTGACCATTCACAAGGAGGCGGGTGGGGAAGGGGGTGTACATGTCAGAAACATAATGAAATATGAAAACTTGTGCACTGTACACATGTGTACAGACAGATAGATAGATAGTTGGCTAGACTGATAGATAGATAGACAGACAATGAATAGATAAATAAATAAATGAATGGATGAATAACAAATACATGATTGAATGAATGAATGAATCAATCAATGAATATACAAAAAAAATATAAATAAACGCACACAAATAAACAAATGAAAACACCTATTTGAAATGACAACTAATTAACCATGTAGCAGCACTGGTAAGCAGGAAAAGTTTCAGTTTCAAGGTGTCCAAGCGTGCGGACGGCTCCATACGCGCTACACCTCATCTGTGTTAAATAGCAGATGCCTGATCTTGCCATAAACAGGATACGCTTGTCAGGCCTTGAGAGTAGACCCGAGATTTGTGTAAAACATTAACTCTCTCCATACGAACGGCGAAACAGACGACGTTAACAGCGTTTCACCCCAATTACCACCATCATATTTTCTATACATCGCAGGGGAAGTCCCCAGCTATTCTTAGCCACTGTCTTTTCTGTGTTTTTTTGTACTCTAAATTGACTGGCGGTGAAAGGGTTACTCTCTCCATACGAACGGCGAAAGAGACGTTAACAGCGTTTCACCCCAATTACCACCATCAAAATATTGCAAGCGGAAGGCTCTTATACTGAAGAGGTGAATGTTGACAAAGATACCACAATTCTGACGACGGAAGCTAAAGGTTGGGTCATTCAGACACCCACTGGACATCCGAGGGGTCTGTGTAGAGGAGAAGAGAGGACTGGCCGTACTGAGTGAGTTAAATAGCAGATGCCTGATCTTGCCATAAACAGGATACGCTTGTCAGGCCTTGAGAGTAGACCCGAGATTTGTGTAAAACATTAACATGACAAGTAATGATGAAACAATCAGACCAAGTAAACAAATGAAAGAAAGATCATATGCAGCAATATCACCAGAAACAACAGTTGGACGAATACAGGATATATATATATATATATATATATATATATATACACACACACACACACATGCATGATATGAGCACTTGCAGTTTGTTATTATTTCTTAAGTTATATTTTGTGTTCATATTTGAAATCAGTTGTTCATGGTTTGCTTTGATATATAGATATATTTCAAACTAAACAATGCCCAGGAGATTGAGAGCAAGTTTCATTTGAAACCGATTGCTGTTCTCCAGGAAAAAAACAAAACAACAACACAGGGTAGAAATGATTATGAATTCGAATTATTTTCATATTGTGATCGATAATCGAATAACATAAAAAAAATCAAGTGCACATTGGCGAGTTGCTATTATTTATGATCTTTTTTTAATGGGTTATTTATCTGTTCACTCTCATTCATTCATTATTCATTCATTCATTTGCTAACCAGTCCTTTTTTTTTTTCTTCTAGCGTGACAGCACAGACTAACACCAGCACTTATGAAAACACCAATTCATTTCACATAGAGTGAACGCGTAAATAAAGGCAATATCCAGCAAGCTTCTCTGGGGATTGTGGAAACCACGTCTTCTCTGCTTGGGCAGTGAGTGTAAACTTTCACAGCTTGTTAACAGGACAGAGTCAAGTCCAGATTTGTGTCTTTGAAAAGTAATGATAGAAGGACAGACCGATATTCTTCTTCATCTTTTGTTCGTGGGCTGCAACTCTCACGTTGACTCGTATGCACACGAGTGGGCTTTTACGTGTATGACCGTTTTTAACCCCCGTCATGTAGGCAGCCATACTCCGTTTTCGGGGGGTGTATGCTGGGTACGTTCTTGTTTCCATAACCCACCGAATGATGGATCTTTAACGTGCGTATTTTATCTTCTGCTTGCGCATACACACGAACGGGGTTCAGGCACAGGCAGGTTTGCACATATGTTGACCTGGGAGATCGGAAGAATCTCCACCCTTTACCCACCAGGCGCCGTTACAGATATTGGACAGACAGATAAGGCGAAAGGAAGAAAGAAAGAAAAAATAAATTAGTAAAACAGTAAACTTGCAATCGTTCTGGATACTTAAATCTTTAAAGTGACATCGGCACTCAACGTTCAGACACTGGACAGTATTTGTATTTGTATTCCTTTTTATCACAACAGATTTCTCTGTGTGAAATTCGGGCTGCTCTCCCCAGGAAGAGCGCGTCGCTACACTACAGCGCCACCCATTTTTTTGTATTTTTTCCTGCGTGCAGTTTTATTTGTTTTTCCTGTCGAAGTGGATTTTTCTACAGAATTTTGCCAGGAACAACCCTTTTTTTGCCGTGGGTTCTTTTACGTGCGCTAAGTGCATGCTGCACACGGGACCTCGGTTTATTGTCTCATCCGAATGACTAGCGTTCAGACCACCACTCAAGGTCTAATGGAGGGGGAGAAAATATCGGCGGCTGAGCAGTGATTCGAACCAGCGCGCTCAGATTCTCTCGCTTCCTAGGCGGACGCGTTACCTCTAGGCCATCACTCCACTGTGCAATATGTGAGTTTGCAACAGCGACAGACCATCAAGTTGAGGATGCCGCCATCTGAAACATGCATCAGACTGCCAAGGGATACCAGTTATCAGGCTATCTCGGTGTACAAAACAATCTTCATTTTGTCTGAAATAAACTTGACAGCATGTAACAAACTGAATGCGAGGGGTGCGGGTGCGGGGGGGGGGGGAGGGGGGAGGGGGGGTAGCAGCAACAAACTCCGTGCACTGATTCAACAGGAAAAGGGCTGCTTGTGTGGTTCTTTGTTTTGTAAGAAACCTTAAAAAAACACACACAAAAAACCCCCCAGCGAATCCGGGGAACGTTACAAGCACAGAGGAACGTCAGATCTGAAGAGAGAGAGAGAAAACAACTCCCTCATTTGCATAACTCATTGACCTTTTTCCGACGAGGACCAATCAAAAGATTCTGCATGCTAAAAGAACAACAACAACAACAACAAGCAAACAACCAAACAAACGCTAGCTTCGTGGCTGCACCCCCAAAAACTGAATGCTAATCAGGATGTGTCTGTCTTTATTTTTTCTCCTCTTTTCCACACGAGGCATGAGTGTGAATGAAGCGGGACAATGCAAAAGGGCTGTGGGAGGTGGTTGGGGGTGGGGTGTTGGGGGGGGGGGGGAGAGAAAGAGGAGATAATTGAGTAAATGTATGTGTGGAGCTGGCACAGGGACTGGCAAAGGAAGGCAAGAGGTGAGGGGATTGGTGAACTCGAAGATAAGGCAAAACAGCGATCAGTCAAAGAAATTTCATGGTGGGATTTTGTTTGTTTTTTTTTTTTTTTTTTCTCCCCTCCCTCCCATTCTTTTTCTCATCCTCCAATTTATATGTTCGTTCTTTTCTTCCGCCTTCTCTTCGCACACATATAATTATATCCGAACACTGCGAAGAGGAAATTAAGATGGCTTGACCGTCTTTTTGAAAATGAAACTGCTGTGGTTATCAACCCCTCACGATGTAATAGCGTGGTGTTGGTTTAAACATTTTTAATATCAAGAAACAAGGTACAATACAGCGTTCAATTAATAAGACTTGAGCAACAACAAGCATGAGCTTATATCGTGCTCGTTCATATGCAACAAGCAATACATAAACGCAATGGCGAAAATACATTATTTGACAATGAAAAGAAGGTTGAAGTGCAAGACAAAACTAAACTAAACAAGAAAAAACAACAACAACAAAAACACCAAAAAACCCCACCCCAAACTACTATTACCGCAACTACCACTGACAACAACAACAATGAAAATATTAATGATAATACTAATACTAACATAGTAGCAACAATAATAACACACTGGAAAGTGAACATCACCTAAGGAGTAATGCAATGGGAGAAGGAGAGAGAGAGAGAGAGAGAGAGAGAGAGAGAGAGATTACAGAGGGAAACCGGGGCCATTCATCAAAATAACTGTTCACTATAACTGCAGAGAATATTTCATTGTGAATCTTTTAAGACTTGAATCTTTTTGATTGTTCAATAAAGTCTTGTACAGTCAAGAATATGTGTTCATTCTCAAGGGAACTAATAACTCGGTCACCTCGTAATAACGTATTTAAGTTTGTACTATTTGCAGGGAGAGTAGCAATTGTATTCTCTCTTATATTGTTGTAATTTGGGCAGTGTAAAAGAAAGTGTTCAACTGTCTCTGCAGGATATCCACAAGAACAATTTGTATCCAGTCGAAGATGACGATCAAACAAATCTTGGTTAAGATTGCTCATATTTAAGCGAAGTCTACAATGATGAATTTGTTCTTCTCTGTTACCAATGTAATAATGTGGGGGGACGGCTGTGTCACTAGAGGAAAGATATCTTTTTAACAGGCTTAAAGAATCACTACATTTTATGTTATCAGGGACACTGTTCCATAGTTTGGTTGTAGATGGAATAAATGAATCAGAGTATAAGTTGGTTTTACAATGTGGCACAGCTCTCTCGAGTGGTCTACGTCTGTGGTAAGGATTATTAGCTGAAACTAGAGGGGGTGTGAGGTCAGACAAGTAGTTTGGACAGTTACCGTGCACCATTTTGTGATATTGTATTAGTTTGTGTCTTTGTCTACGTTCCTTTAAAGAACATAAACCTGACTCTTCATGCAATTTTGTATGACTTGTTCCTTTTACTGCTCCTACTATGATTCTTATAGCTTCTAAATGAAGTGATTCTAACATGTTTGACTGAGCATCACTGCAGTTATCCCACAGAATATCTGCGTAATCAAAATGAGGTAAAATAAATGATTTATACATGGTCTCTAATGCTTTTCTGTTTAATTTATATTTGTAATATTTCAAGCAAGAAATCAACATTCTTACCTTATTGGCAATACCGTTAATATGTTCCCCCCATTTACAATCATCTTGTAAAATGACGCCAAGGTGTTTATGCGTACTGACATTTTGAAGGATGTTCTCATTGAATACCAAGGGTAAGGCTTGTTGATTAACACGGATTATATTTAGCAGATCTGTTTTTCCTTCGTTGAATTTTACTTTCCATCTATTTGCCCACTCCACAATTCTCTCCAAATCAGAGGTAATTATTTCTGCTCTAATATGTGGATCTGAAAGTGCTAAATATAAACTAGTGTCATCAGCAAAAAGTTTTATAACAGATTCAATATCTGTAATTATGTCATTTATATACACTAGAAAAAGCAGAGGGCCCAGTACAGATCCCTGTGGGACACCTGCAGGTACTAATTGTAAATCTGATTTTTCACCCCTTAACACTACAGTCTGGAATCGTTGTGACAGATAGTCTTGAAAGAAGTCTAGTAATTTGCCACGTATACCAATGGCGTTTAACTTTAATAAAAGACCCGTGTGCCACACCCGATCAAAAGCCTTTGAAATATCAAAATATACAACTTGGGTCGGGATACCTTGGTCATAAGCACCACATAAATCATCATAAATATTTATTAATTGGTTAACAGTTGAATCACCAGGAATAAATCCAGATTGTGCATGTGTAATGATACTATTTATTGTAAGATAGTGATATACGTGTCTGTGAATACATTTTTCTAGTAATTTGCCTACACAGCTTAATAATGAGATGGGACGGTAATTTGAGCACAGCTCCCTTTCACCTTTTTTATGTAAAGGTGTCACATGTGCGATTTTCCAAAGCAATGGAAACCTGCCTTGATCCAAACATTTATTAAATAGTTTGGTTAGTGGTTCAGATATAATGTGGGCAGATGCAGTGAGTAATCTGTTATGTATAAGATCTGGCCCAGCTGCTTTGTTTTTGTTTAATGTTTGTAATACCTCATTCACTTCTGGGACTGTTAAACTTAATTCAGATATTTCAGTTTCTAACATAGGGATGACTGGAAGAGTACTATTGCTAGATTCTATCGTAGACTGTTTAACAAAATATCCATTAAATATGTTAGCTTTATCTTTATTTGTGTAGTACATCTTATCGTTAAATAATAACGGTGGTATTTCATCTGAATCGACACCCTTCTTACTCATAAACGACTTAACCAAGTGCCACCAATTTTTGTTACCAAATTGTGAAGGATCAGAAGCCTTTTTATTCAATTCTTCTAAGTATTCTATTTTCCTATTTCTAACTTTTGATACTACAAAATTCCTAAACTGACGGAAACTTTGCCAGTCTCCTGGCAAATTGCTTCTTTTTGCTTTCTTGTGGAGGTCTTTACGTTGTTCAATTAAGAATAGAATTTCATCGGTCATCCATAGTGTATTACCAGAGCAGATTTTAACCTGCTTGAAAGGCATGCATAATTTAGCTATATCAAGTAAAATTTCACTAAACAGTTCTGCACTTTCATCTACAGTTTCCTTGGACAATACAATATCCCAATTAATCCCTAATAGTAAACGTTGTAATTTTTCCACATCTAACTTCTTGTAGTTATAGATAGTCCTCTTAAATGACGTTTTTCCAGTAACTGAATTCTTTATATAAACACAAGGAACACTGTGGTCACTACAGATGGGGGATAAGACATCAACAGATTGGATGATTTGTGGACTTTGGGTTATTATCAAATCTAAACAAGTACTGGTAGTTTCAGTCACCCGTGTAGGTTGATTGGTCAATTGATGCAAGTCATATAGGTTTAATATGTCAAGGAAGTGCTGTGATGGTCTGTTCAAGAAGTCAGTATTAAAATCTCCAAATATTACGAACTTACTTGACGTACTGTTTGCTTTATTAATACTATCACTAATTAATTGCCAATAATTCACTGGTGAATTAGGAGGACGATAAAAAGACCCAATAAGTAAACTTCTCTGATCAAGTTTTGTTTCAATCCACACAGCTTCTAAGTCAGGTACTGAGAGGTCGTGGCGTACTTTATAATATAGAGATTGTTTTACATAAATTGCAACACCACCGTGAGGGTCATTTGGCCGGTCACGTCTGAAAGGTGGGTGAAAATTAGTCAGTAGTATGTCGTTGTTACAAACGGTATCCGAAAGCCATGTTTCGGAAACAGTAATCACATCACAATTGCTTAATTCCACGTCTAGAATGTCAATCTTATTTCTCAGACTTTGAACATTGATATGTATGGCACGGAGCTCACCACCTACAGCTGGTCCTGGGTTAAGTTCAATGTCACCTGCTAATATCAAAAACATGAAGAAGAAGAAAACTATGTATCTTGCAATGTCACAACTGTTACAGTCTTTACCACTGGTTCTGTTCATACATTTGATATAGGCTTCTCTATTAATGATTAAAGTATATGTATCAACAAAAAAGTGCACAAAAATAGCTAAACTTACACGATTTTCATTCCTAAAACATGTTAAAATAATACAAGGTAATACCATTCGTATATCGGTGAGAACAATGCAACTCGAGGCCCTAGCAACAGAATAGAAGAAACCAACCCTGGCCCTGTAGACACTGATGTCAACAGCCATTAGGTGACAACACTCTGCAGAATGGAGAACAGGAAAACAGGGCATTGGATTGTGTTCATTTGGAGTGTAATCTCTCTAAGGGTGAAGAAGATATAGTAAGAAAGTGCATACATATTAAGCTATTTTTAATATCTAGTAAGAATGAAGATAAAGTGGACAATTTCAGCAATATGCAATATAAAGACAAATCAAGTAAACAAACAAAAAAATAGCTCAGCGACAGATGAGCACAAGCATGATATGGATCTCCCTCAAGCCAGGTTGTGATCACACAGCGTGGTGTTCTTGTGATTAATCAAATAACAGTATATCTAATAGAGGGTTATTTGTCGACGGGATGTGTGTGTGTGTGTGAGAGAGAGAGAGAGAGAGAGAGCGAGCGTGTGCGTTTGTTTGTCTGTCTGTCTGGGTCTGTATCTGTGTGTCCACACCCATTTTTGAGTTGTGTACTAGGGTGTGCACGTGCTAATATGTATGTGTAATTGTGTGAGAGAGACTGAGAGAGAGAGACACACACACACACAAAGAGACAGAGAGAGACAGACAGAGAGAGAGAGAGAATGAGACAAACAGAGACGGAGAGAGAGGGAGACAGAGAGAGAGAGAGTGTGTGTGTGTGTGTGTGTGGAGGGTGGGGGTTGGTGTGTGACAGTCTGACAGATAACTAGCCCAATAACTTCCGAAATAAAGAGAATCAGGCAGGGCTTGTAGTTCTAATCTCCTCTTGCTATTCACATGTGTGCAGGATGCACGCGTGTGCACACAAACACACACATAGACACGTGCGCGCGTGTGCGAGTGCGCAGGCACGAAAGCACACATACATACGCATACACACACGCACACCCACACACATGCACGCACGCACACACACGCGCATACTGGAGTGATGGCCTTGAGGTAACGCGTCCGCGTAGGAAGCGAGAGAATGTGAGCGCGCTGGTTGGAATCACGGCTCAGCCGCCGATATTTTCTCCCCCTCCACTAGACCTTGAGTGGTGGTCTGGACGCTAGTCATTCGTATGAGACGATAAACCGAGGACCCGTGTGCAGCATGCACTTAGCGCACGTAAAAGAACCCACGGCAACAAAAGTGTTTCTGGCAAAATTCTGTAGAAAAATCCACTTCGATGGGAAAAACAAAATAAAACTGCACGCAGGAAAAAATACAAAAAAGGGTGGTGCTGTAGTGTAGCAACTCGCTCTCCCTGGTGAGAGCAGCCCGGATTTTACACAGAGAAATCTGTCACACACACACACATGTTCAAGTTGACACACCAGTCGAGTTGAACTTTGTGTCAAGTTGCTCGTGCTGGAGTCTTGTCATTGTCCACTGGTAAAAAAAAAAATCAAAAAAAATCGCACATTTATCACGAGCTACCCGTGCAAGTCGCCGTGAGAGTCAGACGTCTGTGAACTGACACAACCTGAGAACGCCGTCCAGACCAGTTTGAATGAAAAGGAGTTGCAGTGAACAGGAAGCATTTCATGGAATGGTTATGGTGCAAAGAAACACATTTCGACGACCGTACAATATGGAAGCGGACTCCTCAACATTCTGGGTGAAAAATAAACACGAAGAAATATATATATATAAAGAAAACTATGAACTCACCATTTCTTCAATATAATGCCATTATCCTGGCGACAGCGATGTACCCAACAGATACAGATTCAACCTCGCTATTTATTGTGAACTGCTGTGAACATGGAGTGGAAATTTCAAAGTGAACCAGTTGTGCTGTCTTCAGTCTGAGCACAAAGGACCTTTGTGTGTATTTCTAAAACAGGATGACTGTGGTCACTGCGATGGGAGAAAAAGAAAACGTGGTGGAACTCAGATATTGCCTGCAAGACAAGACAGGCCCGGTGCTTCCTTTTTTGAGGAAGTGTCTGGGTTTGTTCCAATGTACCTTTTATTTACCTGTGTGCTAGCTGAATCGGTAGGGAAAGCATCACTGACTTGAAGTTGTGTACCTTGTGTAATGCAGAGAGTTACAACTCTTTACTATTTGTTAATCATTTCATCTCCTGGCCTCATTATTTGTTAATTGCCTGCAAGAACTAACTTACAGCATCTGTTTTGCCACGCACTGTTTGTGCATAGCTGGTCATGTGGAGTGGAGAAAATGCACACACGTCAAACAAGGACTGTGTTCGAAATTATTTCCGTCAGTGAAGAGGACCTGTTGAGAAGCGTGACACAGTTGTTGTTAGCAGACGCCGGAAGTAAGGCACCAAGGGGCGGTTACTCTCACCAGCAAGGGAGGGGCGTTGTAAACAACACTGGCAGGTGCTGTGGTCAGTCCCACGTAGGAGAGAGACTGTGCAGTGTACACTCGACCTTCGAGCAGACAACAACTGATCACATGCAGCTCTCAGAAGAAGCCCAGCCACAATTTCCCCGCCAGTTCCTGACAGTGACTCATCACGGCAGCCATCTTGAACTTCAACCAACTTTGTCAACAAAAACAAGTTGGGAACGCCCACACCCTCCCACTACGAGGACGACAACACCCACGGACAGGCCAGCTCACCAGCATCGACCATCCTGCCCCCAAAAACGAGAAGCAAAACGGTCAGTAGCCATTGATAATTGTCCCTCTAAAGTGTATTGCCCGATGATAGGCCATTTTGACAAATTGTTAGGGCACTGACACTTTACAGTATTGAATGCTGGAGCTGATGTGGATTTTCATGTTGCAAAGAATATTTTGTCCATGGAAGCAAGGTAAGGTGATTCTGCTCACTAGCACTTTTCGTAGACTGAGTATCACTAGAGTACACTTACTTCCTTGCAAATGGCCGCTGCCTTGATGCGTATTTGAAGCAATATCTCAGGAAGATTTGGCTCGATTTCGAAGCGGTGTTTTTCTTCCTTTTTTTTTTTCTCCAGTTTTCCAATCAACGTCGATAGTAGCAACTACGAAACGTGATATAAAAAGTTATGTTGTTGATCAATTGAAGTGATGCCAGTTATTCTGATGATGATTGCATGCTACACGGTACATCGACAAAAAAGGGGTGTGGTCGTGTTAGATGTTGGTATAGTAAATATATATATATATATATATATAACACAATATCGTAGTTTGAAACCATGATTTTGAGGTTTTCATTTACTTCGAAAGCCTCTAGACGAAAGCTTCAAGCCGAAAAATTGTTTACAGTAAGCTTTGGTGTTGTAATATTGTGTGATAGTTTTTGTGGGTGTTTGGTTGCGAGGGTGTGTCTGTTGGGGGTGGATGGGTGTATATGTGTTTCTGTATGGTGTGATAGCGGAGAAAAACAACACAATGGCATCTAGTTGTGTCCAATACATTTGAAGATATTGTATTACCATTTCGACCCATAAGATTAGCAGACGTGTTTTTTTTTTTTTTTTTATTCTTTTTTAAAGAAATATTTTGTGCACTGTGTATTTTTGATTAAAAAAACAACAGTTATCTTCCCCTGACTGGGAATTATCTCATCCTGTCAACATTGAACACATGGTAGTTACATTCTCCATTCATTTCCTTCAAGGAAACCAACACTTTAACATACTTTTGAGCATTATTTTGATTATTGTGATATTTTTTAGAGGTTGGTGATTATCTAGTCGGAAAAATGACAAATAGTTCTGGGAGTCGTCTTCTTCTTCTTTCCGTTACACGACCAACATCGACTTGCCGATGACTCTGTCGTGGTTCATGCATGCTGGGTATTTTCGTGTCTCCATAACCCACCGAACACTAACATGGGTTACAGGATCTTTAACGTGCGTATTTGATCTTCTGCGTGCGTATACACGCGAAGAGGGTTCAGGCACTAGCAGGTCTGTACATATGTTGACCTGGGAGATCGGAAAAAATCTCCACCCTTTACCCACCGAGCGCCGTTACCGTGATTCGAACACGGGACCCTCAGATTGAAAGTCCAGTGTTTAAACCACTCGGCTATTGCGCCCGTCAAAGGATTAAACATCTCTCCCTCCAGAGTTTCTCTCGCTTGATTCTCTGTCCTCTGGTACTGGAGGCTGGTAATCAGGAACCTTGGCAAATTGTGATTTAATGCAGCGAAGGCCGTAGAAGATATAAAGCGTGTCTATGATTCATAGGAGTGTATGTGTGTGTGTGTGTGTGTGTGTGCGCGCGCACGCGCATGCGCGATCGCGCGCGTTGTGTGTGTGTGTGTGCATGCGTGTGTGTGCGTGTGTGTGTGTGTGTGTGTGTGTGTGTGTTGCGGATTCTGCAGTCAGAAGCTTGTGAGACGCTGGTGAAGTTTTTTGGAGAGAGTGGATTCTTCTGCTTTCCCCATATTTCAGACACTGATGTGTTGTAGCTTATATGCGTCAGTCCGCCCACTTAACACATCCTTTAAACTGAAACTCGATGTATGTATGCGTGTGCATGCGTGTGTGTTTGTATGTGTACGTTTGCGCACGCGTGTGGCTGCTTGCGTTTGTGCGTGTGCATGTGTCTGTGTGTGTATATATATTAAAACGCGCACTTTGTTATTTTTGTCATATCTGCATAGCACAATGTTGAGGAATGCTCCGGCCTTTGGGGGGCGTGGGGGGTTGGGGGGGAGGGTGTGTGTGGGGGTGGGGAGGGGGGGGGGGGGGGGTAGGCAGTTCCAAAACTGTTGTGTGTTTTGATTCACTGTATTGATCTGTTGTGTGTTCTGATTCACTATATTGATCCGTTCTGTGTTGTACTCTCTGCAACGTACAGTGTCGCTCTATACTGTGCATTGTTTTACTGAATCATGTTTGACTTGTGTTTGTACTTTGGTTTACCTAAGTAATGTTGCTGCCCAGTTCTGGACAAGACTGTTGTTTGTTTGAATGCATTGCCTTGACTGTGAGTGTTGCACTGACGGCCGTGGCGGCCGATTGGTTGAAACGTTGGAATTTAAATCTGAGTGTTCCGGTGTTTGAATCCCGGTCTCGGCTCTTGGTGGGTAAAGGGTAGAGATTTAACCATCTCCCATGTCAGCATATGTGTAGATCTACTACCCGGTAGTTCCTGAACCCCGTGTGTGTACACATGCACAAGATCATATGCACGTTAAAGATTCCGTAATCCGTGTCAAGAGTTCGGTGGGCATATGAAAGAAAACAAGACACCTGGCATGCAATCCCCCTCCCGAAGACGAAGTATGAGCCGCCTACATGGCGGGAGTATTGACGTTCATACACATGAAAAGCCCACTCGTGTGGTCAGACATTGGTCCGATTCGCAGACCAATTCTGAGTTTAGCTCTCAGACTGTTATCAAATTCATTATTGTTCTAATGTCAAGTGCATATGCTTTAGTAAGCTGACAATTGAGCATATAATTTTTCACTGTAGCTTGATGAAGCCTTTTGTACACGAAAGTGTGTCTTCACAAGTGACTGAGAACGTTGATGTTTTTGACTTTTTGCATTCATTATCAGTTGTTTCGCTTGTCAGTTTAACGACTTCTCTTTTACGAAGTCCTTTAAGTAATTTCCTGTAACTGTATTTAGAGGGGTTTTTTGTTTTGTTTTGTTTTTCTTCCAAATTTCACCCACATTTTTACCCTCATTTGCCCAGTTTCCCCCAACCCTCCATTCATCCACATCTCCCACCCCTTCTAACCGATAACTCAGATGTATTCATAAATACTTTAACAAAATGTCTTCAATCACCGATATGTGTGACGGGACATTAAACAAAAAATTCCTCCTCCTTCCCACTCGTGTGTACGAGTGGCCGTGGGGGTCGCAGCCTACGAAGGATGAAGTGTTGCACTGTTTATACGACAGCCTCATAGAAAAGTTATGCATAACTGTCATTTCTATCTAGTATTACATCTCAAATGTTCTCTCTTCGCTCGTGTAGTATGCGCGGATCTCGCATTTGAAAGAAAACACATGGAAATTCATATTCAGGAAATGAAAAACGAAATAATCAACATAGCAATCGTGTGCAAGTGCGCGCGCGCACACACACACGTGCGCACACTTACAGACGCACACACACACACACACGTACATATACACACACGCACGCGCGCGAGCACACACACACACACACACACCACGTACATACAGTCAGGTGGGTGTACATACAGATAAACGAGCAGGTATACTTACAGAGACGGACACAAAAAGAAAGGGGCGCACACACACACACACACACACACACACACACACACACACACACATACACACACACACACTACACAGTCAAGCACACACAAACACAAAGACAAATACACAAAAAAAGAGCCCACGATGGTCATCAGGAATTTCATGGAGTGATATCGTTTAAGGAATGTTCATAATATATTAATTTAGCTTTATTTTGATATGATTTCTTATGTGTCCATTTTCAAGTGCATGGAAGTATTTTGGTTCCTTTACAAAATTGTACTTGGTTGATCTATTGAATTGTTTTGCGATCTATTTTCTATGCAGAGGTGAAGCAGACGAGAAGAGCCTCCAGAGGAGACGCAGCAGAATGGAATGGACCCCTACAGCTGCGACCCAGGACACAGGAGAAGCAGCCCAAACCTCCGTCATGTCGACACCGATGGACCGACCATAGAAAACAATTCCGGTGATTGTGTTGCACAGGTTTCTGCCAGTCATCACAGTTCCACATTGACAGATTGGCCTGTTCTTGTGGTGGTGGTGGTGGTGGTGGTCGAGGGGTATGCAGCATTGGTCTGAAGGTTCTTGCAATGGTCATCAAATCTATACATTAAAAACAAACATCAAAATCACAATACGAGTATGCCTTAAAAGTCTAAGAAAATAGCAATGAAAAAGTATTTCGAGAAAAAACGAAAACACCAGACAATACATTCATATTTCCATTGATCACTGCCTTGACTAACTGGATGTGTCTGATATGATATAAAAACACTATTTTGCAAATAACACAAACAACAACAACAACAACAACAACAACAAAACACACGCAAAAAACAAGGGTCAATAAGATCTACACTTTAACTCACTCAGTGCGGCCAGTCCTCTCTTCTCCTCAACACAGACTCCTCGGATGTCCAGTGGGTGTCTGAATGACCCAACCTTTAGCTTCCGTCGTCAGAACTGTGGTATTCTTTGTCAACATTCACCTCTTCAGTATAAGAGCGTTCTGCTTGCAATATTTTGATGATGGTAATTGGGATGAAACGCTGTTAACGTCGTCTGTTTCGCCGTTCGTATGGAGAGAGTTAATTTTCCACTGACCACTGTTTTGACTTGCGAACGTGTCAGATAACGACTTCCACATCAGTGTGGTTTCATCGAACCTTTGTGTTTATTCTTCTGTATTACAAAAGGTTTCCATTACAGTTTTTGTTTTCCTCTCTGGTAATAGTGCAGTAACAGTGCTATAGTCACAGCCGGATCTGTCCCAGGTTTGCCTTGGGATACTCCAATTCTTTGCTTTTACCTTGCTGTTATAATTGACAATATCACAACAACAATAACAATAATAATAATAATATAACAACAATAATAATAATAGTAATAATAATAATGATAATAATATAACAACAATAATAATAATAATAATAATAATACAAAACAAGATGTTACCATTCTCAGTGATAGTGTAGATCATAATAATATAATGTATCGATGCTGAAGATAAGATAATTATTCTAATAATACTGCCATCATGTCATGATTATTCTTTATACCCTCACTGACAGTCATCATGTGAGTTTTATGGTGCTCGGTTGACCAGGCTGTGTAGAAAATGTTCCTGCGCGATGTACACTTTTAAAGTGGGTGGTCAGGAAGGTGGTTAGGGGTGGGGGAGAGAACAGGAAGGGGGTTTAGGGGTGGGGGAGTGGTCAGGAAGGGGGTTATGGTGGGGGAGTGGTCAGGAAGGGGGTTAAGGTGGGGGGGGGGAAGTGGTCAGGAAGGGGGTTATGTGGGGGGGAAGTGGTCAGGAAGGGGGTTATGTTGGGGGGGGGGAGTGGTCAGGAAGGGGGTTATGTGGGGGGGAAGTGGTCAGGAAGGGGGTTATGTGGGGGGGAAGTGGTCAGGAAGGGGGTAATGTGTGGGGGGGAAGTGGTCAGGAAGGGGGTTATGTGGGGGGGAAGTGGTCAGGAAGGGGGTAATGTGGGGGGGGAGTGGTCAGGAAGGGGGTTATGTGGGGGTGTGGAGTGGCCAGGAAGGAGGTTATGTGGGGGTGTGGAGTGGCCAGGAAGGAGTTTATGTGGGGGGGAGTGGCCAGGAGGGAGGTTATGTGGGGGGGGGGGAGTGGCCAGGAGGGAGGTTATGGGGGGGGGGGGAGTGGCCAGGAGGGAGTTTATGTGGGGGTGTGGAGTGGCCAGGAAGGAGGTTAGGGTGTGTGTGGAGTGGCCAGGAAGGAGGTTATGTGGGGGTGTGGAGTGGCCAGGAAGGAGGTTAGGGGGTGTGTGGAGTGGCCAGGAAGGAGGTTATGTGGGGGTGTGGAGTGGCCAGGAAGGAGGTTATGTGGGGGTGTGGAGTGGCCAGGAAGGAGGTTATGTGGGGGTGTGGAGTGGCCAGGAAGGAGGTTATGTGGGGAGGGGGGGGGAGTGGCCAGGAAGGAGGTTATGTGGGGGTGTGGAGTGGCCAGGAAGCAGGTTATGTGGGGGGGGGAGTGGTCAGGAAGGAGGTTATGTGGGGGGGGGGGAGTGGCCAGGAGGGAGGTTATGTGGGGGTGTGGAGTGGCCAGGAAGGAGGTTATGGGGGGGGGGGAAGTGGTCAGGAAGGGGGTTAGGGGTGTGAGAGTGGTCAGGAAGGGGGTTAGGGGTGGGAAGAGTGGTCAGGAAGGGGGTTAGGGGTGAGGGAGTGGTCAGGAAGGGGGTTAGGGGTGAGGGAGTGGTCAGGAAGGGGGTTGGGGTGGGCGAGTGGTCAGGAAGGGGGTTGGGGGTGGGCGAGTGGTCAGGAAGGGGGTTGGGGGTGGGCGAGTGGTCAGGAAGGGGGTTAGGGGTGTGAGAGTGGTCAGGAAGGGGGTTAGGGGTGAGGGAGTGGTCAGGAAGGGGGTTGGGGGTGGGCGAGTGGTCAGGAAGGGGGTTGGGGGTGGGCGAGTGGTCAGGAAGTGGGTTGGGGGTGGGAGAGTGGTCAGGAAGGGGGTTGGGGGTGAGGGAGTGGTCAGGAAGGGGGTTAGGGGTGTGAGAGTGGTCAGGAAGGGGGTTAGGGGTGGGGGAATGGTCAGAAAAGGGGATGGGGGGGGGGGCGAGTTGTCAGGAAGGGGGTTAGGGGTGGGGAGTGGTCAGGAAGGGGGTTAGGGGTGGGGGAGTGGTCAGGAAGGGGGTTAGGGTGGTGGTCAGGAAGGGTGTTAGGGGTGGGGGAGTGGAGTGATCAGGAAGGGGGTTAGGGGTGGGGGGAGAACAGGAAGGGTATTAGGAGTGGGAGAGTGGTCAGGATCGGGGTTGGCGGTGGGCGAGTGGTCAGGAAGGGGGTTAGGGGTGAGGGAGTGGTCAGGAAGGGGGTTAGGGGTGGGGGGAGTGGTCAGTAAGGGGGTTTAGGGTTAGGGGAGTGGTCAGGAAGGGGGTTGGGGTTAGGGGAGTGGTCAGGAAGGGGGTTAGGGGTGAGGGAGTGGTCAGGAAGGGGGTTAGGGGTGGGGGAGTAGTCAGGAAGGGTGTTGGGGTTAGGGTGGTGGTCAGGAAGGGGGTTAGGGGTGAGGGAGTGGTCAGGAAGGGGGTTAGGGGTGAGGGAGTGGTCAGGAAGGGGGTTAGGGGTGAGGGCGTGGTCAGGAAGTGGGTTAGGGGTGAGGGAGTGGTCAGGAAGGGGGTTAGGGGTGAAGGAGTGGTCAGGAAGGGGGTTAGGGGTGAGGGAGTGGTCAGGAAGTGGGTTAGGGGTGAGGGAGTGGTCAGGAAGGGGGTTAGGGGTGAAGGAGTGGTCAGGAAGTGGGTTAGGGGTGAGGGAGTGGTCAGGAAGGGGGTTAGGGGTGAAGGAGTGGTCAGGAAGGGGGTTAGGGGTGAAGGAATGGTCAGGAAGTGGGTTAGGGGTGAGGGAGTGGTCAGGAAGGGGGTTAGGGGTGGGGGAGTGGTCAGGAAGGGGGTTAGGGGTGGGAGAGTGGTACGGAAGGGGTTTAGGGGTGGGGGAGTAGTCAGTAACGGGGGTTAGGGGAGTGGTCAGGAAGGGGGTTAGGGGGAGTGGAGTGGTCAGGAAGGGGGTTAGGGGTGAGGGAGTGGTCAGGAAGGGGGGTTAGGGGTGGGGTAGTGGTCAGGAAGGGGTGGGGGGAGATGTCAGGAAGGGGTTTTACGGGTGAGGGAGTGGTCAGGAAGGGGGTTAGGGGTGGGGGTGGTGGTCAGGAAGGGGTGGGGGGAGTGGTCAGGAAGGGGGTGAGGGGTGTGAGAGTGGTCAGGAAGGGGGTTAGGGGTGGGGGAGTGGAGTAGTCAGGAAGGGGGTTATGTGGGGAGTGGAGTGGTCAGGAAGGGGGGTTAGGGGTGGGGGGGGAGTGGTCAGGAAGTGGGTTTAGGGATGGGGGAGTGGTCAGCAACAAAGTCTTGTATGACTTAATACTAACAACACATTGTCACAACCTGTGACGACGACAGTTAGGGCGTGTGTCCCGTCTTCGTTTTTCTCCAACCTCTCCTTTCGCCTTTCCTCCTCCTCCCATCCTTCAGTTCGGGTAGAGGTCTCGAATTGCGCACAACACACATTCTATGACCGATTAATACTAACACTACATTCCGTGATTAATACAAACACTATACTTCATAACTACTTAGTTAATAGTAACATTAGTAACATAACATTTCAAGACTAATTAGTGGTAACACTATATTCCACGACTAATCAATGCTAACACCATATTCCGTGACTAATGCTAACATTATCCCTGACTAGTTAAACACTGGCAACACAAAAGTCCATGAATAATCTATGCAAACACTCTATTCCATGACTGATTAATACCAACAACCCCATAATTCGTGACCTAACACGGTAAACCATGACCCATTTGTATTTGTATTCTTTTTTTTATCACAACAGATTACTCTGTGTGAAATTCGGGCTACTCTCCCCAGGGAGAGCGCGTCGCTATACTAAAGCGCCACCCATTTTTTTTGTATTTTTTTTCCTGCGTGCAGTTTTAGTTGTTTTTCTTATCGAAGTGGATTTTTCTACAGAATTTTGCCAGGAACAACCCTTTTGTTGCCCTAGGTTCTTTTACGTGCGCTAAATGCATGCTGCACACGGGACCTCGGTTTATCGTCTCATCCGAATGACTATACCAACACTATATTCCAGGACTAATTATCAATGGCATTGCAATCTTCCGTGACTAATTTATACTAATCTCACCTATATTCCGTGACTTCTTTCTTCTTTGGCCCACCCACTTCTAGCGGGAAGGGGAAGGTGTTGCGGGGAGATGAGGCTGGCGATCTGTGGCGAGGCGGGAGAGGCCTGGAGAAGCTTCGCGCTGAGGGCGTGGAGCGTGTCTTGAACATTCCAGGACTAAGTGATACTAACACTGTATTCCGTGACTAATTAATAGTAATAACTCTATATTCTGTGGCTAACAACACTATATTCCATGACTGATTAATACTAACAACTGCACTATAGCCCATGACAAATGAATACTAACCTCAAATAATTCTGCAAACCCAGGGTCACTCACAAACACACACACACACACACACACACACAGCGAAAAGGGCAACAACAACACACACACACACAAAAATCATCTTCAGTGTTGACGATCTTCAGCAGTCCAACTCCTTGTTAAATAGTCAAGTTGGTTCGCTGTTATAGTTGTTATTTTTTTCATTAGAAATATGTTATATTGTTTTTTTGTTTGTTTATTTTTTAAACAAAACTTAAATCAATAATTTTCACACACAAACACACACACACTTCCACTTACTCGTATGCGTACACAGTAATTCCCCCCCCCCTCCTCCTTCCCCTCCTCCCACTCGATTTTTTTCCTTCCCTCGTCTAATATCACTTGCAGTGAAAAGACGTTAAACTAAAGAACGCACACACACACACACACACACACACACAAAAACAAAAAAACATGGCGCCCTCGTTTTGCGCAGCAAGTTTTGCTCAGCTGCGGGAAACAGAACTATCCAATGGCGAAGTGGGAATATTCCCCCAGACTCCCAAACACCCCCCTCCCCCCTCCATCACCACCCACTCCCACTTTCGTGGCCAAGTGCACAGTGGCTGGACAAAGAGTTGTCAAACAACAAACTCACTGTTGGACAGGCACATGAGACTCGATTTGCTCGGATTTCACGTGCTTCCTGAACTAGTTTGTCGAAGGTGAGGTAATTAATTACGAATACCTGTATGAATGTGAAAAATGTTTTGCACGTGGTAAGTGTGGGTGAATCGTGAGCTGTGCATGTTCATGTGTGTGTGTGCGTATATGTATGTGCTGTAACGTCAGTCTGAATGCATCAGAGCTCGGATGATGTGGTCTGTGTGCCTTGACTGTTCCGAACATCAGGTGGGGAAAAAAAGTTTTTATTTTAATGTTTATTCGAAATTTAACTTATGATTGAATAGTTTGAGAATTTAGCAGGTTTTGCTGTTGGTTTTGAAATGTTTGCTTTTTGATAAATTAATACTTTTTAGTGTAATTTATAAGACAAGTGACTCATGAATGAATATTGTATTGTTAATTGGAAAATTGTATGAATGCATGAGTGGTGTGAAAGGATAGCAAATATAATAAAATAAGGGAACAGTAAATGAAGGAGGAACATTAAAGAGGATTAGTTGGATGCTCGTTCAGTATGTCGGAAGGAATAATTTAAATGGAGTGTGCCAAGAGCTAAAAACATGGAAAAAGTGTTATCAGGGCTCCATGTTGACCGGCCACGGAGTGGAGGGACCTTGTGGAACTGGAATGTTCACTGAGGAGGAGGTGCCCGAGTTTCCCACGAGTGAGTGGGGCGGACAATGACTTGACACTACTGTGGGTAGACTAACTGGCCGGCCTAGGACTGAGGCGATCCTGGGATTGGATCATCAGGTTGTGCAGAGAGAATTGACTTGTGACAGTCAAGACATTTGTTCCTGGTTTTCTTAAAATTAATTTTTTTTTCAAGATGAAGAGAGAGTGAATGAAAAACATGTTGTTTTTTTTGTGTCTTAATTATATTTGGCTCAGGGAAGAATTCCTTGTCAGTTTTTTGTTTGTTTACTGAGAGAGTGAGAGACTGAAGACTGAACTCGCTAAAATATTTCTTCCATTATCTTGTCTGTCTCCTCACCCACTTAGTAACACTGGCGACCCCGACTTGTTTTCTTGGAGTAGGCTATTAGTTATGCATGCACTAAGATAGGCCACTGCACCATTCACGAGTGAGTTCTCTGTCGGAAATCTTGTAATTATCATTTAATAAATTGTCTTGTTCGGAAATCTTATTTCTTTATAAGCTGTCTCTTTTGGCAATCTTTAACTTGTTTTTCTGAATTTTTCTCTTGTAAACTATTTAGGAAGTCTTTAATATTTTCGTTTTGTGTGAATGTGTGGTTAATTTGGCTGGAATTCATCTTCAGCTTCTACTGTTATAAGTTCTTACTATATGTGAAGGACTAGTGTTTGTGTAAGCTTATCTTCCTGCTTCTATAGCATTAATTTTGTTTTATGTCCAGTTATCTGGTAATATTTTTTCTTGTTTGTGTGTACCCCTGAGCCATACGTGTTTGGTTTGTTATCAATAGGGTACAATCCACAATTGTTTTTCTTTCCATGCAATTTTTTTCTTGCTGATGTGCTATTATTCACTTTAATTTTATTTTCTCTTCCATATCATAATCTGTCTTAAAAAAAAAAGTTGAACTGTTGGAGTGCTCACTCAGGTCAGCTAATTTTCTTGTTTAATTGTAATCGTAAGGGAGAATAACTGTATTGTATTTTTCTTGATTGGCAGTCAAACGTGGTTGCTCCCCACAATTGTGTATAATTTATTAACCTCCTGATATTGATTCACTGGAGGCTTTTTGTTTCTTCTTACCACAGTGAGTGGTAGGTAACCAAAGCTGATTATTGTGATAAAGTTGTTTCGATTTATACCTGGAATTTACCGGCGCAGGATTTTACTTGTGCTACTGTTGTTCCAATATTTCCAGCTACTGTTTTGTTTTTCTTAACTTCTTTTCGTCATGTCCGAGTCAGATTTGGACCGTACTCACCTCAGTGACACAGCGACGATGGATCCTACCTTTCAGTTCATTGAGGCAGGTGAAAAGCTAGGGCTCACTGGGGAGAAATTACAAAAATTTGTGACTGCTCGTCTTGAAAATTTTGAAGAAAAAGTAAAGGCAGATAGAGAAAGAGAGGAAAGACGTGAGAGCAGATTGTTAGTCAAGTTGGAGGCAGAAGAAAGAGAAACAAAGACAGGCAGAAGAAAGAGACAAAGACAATATGAATTGGAGATGAAAAAAACTCGAGCTCCAAACTTGTGCTTCTGATTCTTCCTTGCCTGGCAATAGAGCCCAAGGTGGGATTCGACCCCAGTATCCTAAACGCCCTGTATTCAAGGAAGAGAAGGATGATATTGACAGTTTTTTGTGCCGATTTGAAACGCACGCGAAGGCTAACAAATGGCCCTTGTCTGAGTGGTCGATCTATTTGTCTGCTTACCTGGAGGGGACTGCTCTTTCTTTGTATCACTCTTTGTTTTCTTCAGGTACTATGACACATGAGAGCCTACGGAAAGAACTTTTGCTGAAATTTCAGTGCTCAAAAGATGGCTTTCGGGAGAAGTTTCGTAGTGCTAAACCTGAAGCAGATGAATCTTTCCCGACATTTACAACACGACTGATACATCTTCTGACTCGTTGGTTGGCTCTTGCTGATGTTGGTCAGACTTGGGAAGATCTTTTTGACTTCATGTTGGCAGAACAGTTTTTGGCATGTGTTTCTCAGGATTTGGCGGCATTTCTCCGGGAACGGGACTGCAAAACTGTCAAAGACCTTATTCGCCATGCTGAAAACTACCGTTTGACACATCCTGGTAAAGATTTAGGTCGTCATGGTCGTATTCCGACTTTCGGCACGGGTTCGAGTGCGTTTGTTCGTGATCGATCATGTGTCTATGATACTGCTATGGGGCAGTTTCCCAGACGTGCACGAGGATTGATAAACTTTGGGAGAGGAGGTCGAGAAAGTCCAAACTCTAGCAATGGAGGCATGTCTCAAACTTTTTTTGTGTGTGTGTGTGGGGGGGGGGGGAGACTGTGCGAAAGATCAGCCAGTCACCGGCGTTCTAGTCAGTGGTTGTATCGCCGTGTCTGAGAAGGAATACCCATTGTTACAAGGCTTGGTCAATGGCAAGCATGTTTCAGATCTGAGGGATTCAGGAGCTAATGTTGCAGGTGTCAGGAGGTCACTTGTCATGCCAGATCAGTTTCTGGGTTGATCTCAGGCAGTGCGTACCTTTGGTGGTCGAGTGGAAGTTTATCCCTTGGCGGTTGTACAGGTGGATACTCCATTGCATTCAGGTCCCTTGGAGTGCTGTGTTGGAAGATCCAGTTGCAGACCTTATTGTTGGTACCTAGACTTCTGTTTTCCAAAGTAAGGAATCAGACAACCGTACTGCTTCTGTTGGTCTGTTTCTTTGTGTTGTGGAAGACAGGGACAGTCAACCTGTTCTTCACACACTGGATGTTTCCGGAACAAGTAATGTTTCGACTCGTGCTCAGTCACAGAAAACTGGAGAAAAAAAAGTCAGTATCTCTTGAATCAGTCACGCTGGAACACTTATCTATTGACAAAGATAAACTAGCTCAGCTTCAGAAAGGAGATCAGTCTTTGGGTCAATTGTTTCAAATGGCGCAGATGGGTGTGAAACATGGTTCCAATAAAATGCCCTATTACGTCATTCGAAATGGTATCTTGATGCGAAGGTACTTACGTGGTGATGTGGACGAGATTTATCAGATTGTTGTGCCAAAGCCTTTGCACAAAACTGTATTGTTGGCTGCGCATGACACACTGTTCACAGGTCATGGAGGAGTACGTAGAACTATCTGCAGGATTTATTCCAATTTTTTTTGGCCTGGTGTACACAAGGATGTCAAGGATTACTGTCGGTCATGTGACCTATACCAAAAGTTTGTGGCAAAAGGACGAGTCCTTGCATCCCGCTCGAGAAGGTTGAAAGGATCACAGAGCCATTCAAACGAATAGCAATTGACTTGGTTGGTCCCATCAGTCCACCTTCTGAGGATGGGCATCGCTATGTCCTTACTGTGATTGATGTCGCATCCAGGTATCCAGAAGCAGTTCCTTGTCAGTTGCAGAAGAGCTTTTAAAGATCTTCTCTCGCATGGGATTCCCTGATGAGATTCAGTCTGATAGGGGAACGCAGTTCACCTCTGCGATGATGGATGAGATCCTTCGGTTACTGTCCATCAAGGGTGTGTGTACTTCACCTTATCATCCGCAGTCCAATGGCGTTGTAGAAAGGTTCCATGGAACTATGAAAACAATCCTTAAGAAGGTCATTCAGAGACAACCCAAACAGTGGCACAGGTACTTACCAGCTGTTCTTTTTGCTTGCAGAGAGGTCCCTTGTGAATCGACCGGGTTCTCCCCGTTTGAATTTTTGTTCGGACGCAGAGCTCGTGGTCCTATGGGTTTGTTGGCATCTTCTTGGTCAAGCTCACCAAACGCCACTGAGGACAAGACCCTATATCAATATGTATTTGACCTCAAGAATTTCTTGGCTGATGCATGTGAGTTGGTCACTGAAAACTTGGAGGCTGCTGAACAGAAAGGTAAAAAGTACCATGACAGGAAAGCTGTTGACAGGAAGTTTGAAGTGGGTGACGAGGTGCTTGTTTTGCTTCCTTCCGATTCCAATAAACTACTCATGATGTGGAAAGGGCCATTTCCTGTGGTTGAAGTCTTCAGGTCAGATTACAGAATCGACATGAACGGAAAGAAAAAGGTGTTTCATGCAAACATGCTGAAAAGGTACATTCGCCGTTCTGACTCTGCAGATATCAAATCCGATGTTGCCACAGGGAGTTCTTCTTTGACTGTTTGTTCAGATGGTACAAATAGTGGAACTCAGCAGATTGAGTGGTCCAGTATCCTTGGTCCTATGTATGAACCAAAGGTGTTAGAAGCATCACAAGCAACAGCTCTTCTTCCACTCCCTACGGTGATTGGAGGTAACTCAGTATCGATAATGTTGTTTTTGACAACTTGACATACACTCAGAAGACTCAATTGAAGAGTGTCTTTTTCTCATGTTCTTCTGTTCTGACGACTGATCCTGGTTCTTTTACCGGAAACTTAGAACATGAAATTAGACTCCAACAGACTGAACCTGTTTTCAGGAAGCAGCATCCACTTCCCTTTGCTTCCAAAGAGATTCTGGAGAAGGAAGTTAGGTCAATGTTAGAGATGGGTGTCATAGAACCTTCTTCATCTCCATACTGTGCTCCTGTGGTTTTGGTAAAGAAAAAGGATGGGTCTACACGGGTTTACATTGATTTTCGCGCTCTTAACAAGGTAACGATCTTCGATGCAGAGCCCATTCCAGACATTGACGAACTGTTCGTTCGCCTGGCTTCAGCAGTATACTTCACAAAGATAGACTTATTGGCAAATCAGAGTGAAGGCAGAGGATAAGCCCAAGACAGCATTTCAGACTCCTTTGGGGCTATTCCAGTGGACCAGAATGCCATTTGGTTTGGTTTCAGCCCCAGCGACATTTGCCAGAATGATGCGGATGTTGAACTTGGGAAGATTCAGTGCCATTAATTTTTTTGATGTCCTGGTGGATAGCGTCAACTGGTCCAGTCACCTTGATCATGTCAGAGGTGTTTTTCAGACCCTGGAGAGATTTGGTCTCAACATCCGACCTTCAAAGGTATGTGCCGGATTTCAAGAACTAGAGTTCTTGGGTCACACTGTCGGAAAGGGTTGCTTGAGGCCAGAGCAGGGGAAAGTGAAAAAGATTTTGCAGGTTTCTGCACCAACTACAAAGAAACAGGTTCGATCGGTGCTTGGTTTACTGGGATATTATCGAAGATATGCACATAATACGAACACACACAAAACATTAATATAAACAGGCACACATATTCTCTCTCTCTCTCTCTTACACACCACACACACAAACAATCCACACACCTTCACACACCGTGGAAGAATCAGAGAGACACAGGGAGAGAATGAATTTTTATTTTCTGAGGGAAATAGATTAAGCATTCATGATTTTTTTTTCATTCGGCCATCGAACCCCCCCCCCCACCCCCACCGTTTCTCATTTCATCCGCGAAAGAAATAATGACGTCCCTCTCTCTCTCGCTCTTATTTTTGACTGCACTATTTTTCAGATAACTTTTTTTTTTTTGTCAACAGCTCTCAGGTAATCACATTTCAAACGAAACGTATAATCCTCCTCAATCATGTATCAAATAACGTATCGCCACCACTTGTCTTTTTTTGTCTTTTCGTTTCTGTGCGCATCTGTTTAAACATTCATCATCAGCAAAATAATGTGTATGATGATGTGGGGGGGGGAGGAGGAGGAGAAGGAACAGGAGTACAATAACAACAAATAACTATGGAAGGAGGCGAGGAAAAGGAGAGACGACGAGGAATCACATGTTTCTTTGTCAGATAAACGTATCCATACATCTGAAGAATTTCTCTTTTTTTTTTTTTTCTCGTGTGTGCGTTACTCGCTTCCGTTCCGTACAGATGTGAGCGATGTTGTCTCTCAGTTTGACGCTGTGTTATACTCGTATATTATACATGTGTTAAGTATTCAGTATAACTACATTTATGTGCTTACATGTTTGTGTGTCTCATATCTTAGAACAACGGCAGATGTGTAAGTCGGCCAAAGTGCTAATATCTTCACCGTTGGAAAATAAAGATTCATTCATTCATTCTCTGCTTTTTTTTTTTTTTTTTTTTGCCCTTGGCACAACAATTCTTGTTTTTCTTTGCTAAACGATGTCCATTTTAGACAAGCTGCTGCTCCATTTTGCTGGAAGTTATATTGTAATATCACATTGGGGTTTTTTTTTTTTTTTTTAGTTATGAGTATTATGACTAGCAGTCTTCAACTAAAAAAAAAAAAAGTCTTCAAGTTGTTTAATTACCACCAACAGTTTGGGGGCTGTACGTCTTCTTGTGTTTGATAGATTCGTGAAACCTATTCAAAGAGTAATAGTCGCGGAAGTAGTTGCAGTACTAGAAACATCAGCATCGGCAGCAGCAGTAGTAGCTGCAGTAGTTTTGGTAGCAGCAGTAGTTTTGGTAGTAGTAGAAGTAATAGTCGTAGTTGTAGTAAAAATAGTAGTAGTAGTACCTTCAACAACACCACCACTCAGTTTGTTAGACCAGAAAAGGAGGGACGGAAAGAGAGACACCCCTATCTCCCACCCCTCACCCCCCAAAATTTGACTTCTTTCAACAGCAAACAAACTCTCCGGAAGAGCGTGCTGAAGGCAGTGTCTCAGCCTGATGACACAAGGCATTTCCCCCTGATCCCAGAACGTGCTGTTGCCCTTGTCTCCACCGTCCAGCATTCACCACCGTCAGACCTCTGCAGTCCGTCAACAAACACACCGACACCACCAGCTCAGACCCCCCAACCCTCCTACCCCCCCGCGACAGGGGAACAAAGGGAAACGCAGCCCTTGTTTCTTTCATTCCAGCCCTTCCTCCCAAATCTTTCCCCTCACGTAAATCCAGAACTGAGGAGTCCAGTGAGAAGGCGACGGTCAGGAGAGAACTGCAAACAAATCTCGCTTGCTTGCTCTCTTGTCCAGAAGCAATTTTCCAGCGAAGAGCTGCGGTGTCCCAGAAGGGAACTTGCCTCTTCTTATTCTTCTTCCTCCCACCACGAAATAGTGCTACCAATTTTCTAATCCCCCCCACCCCTCCACCCGCCCCCTAGAGCCAGATCGATGAGCCAAAAATCGAAAACATATCGGGCACGATCCGGTGTGTCGTGTGTCCCCCCCGCCCCCCTCCACACCCACCCCCCTCCCCAACCAGCGGCTTTCTTTTACTGATAAATCTTCAGCAGCTAGAATGGAAAGTCTGGGCCCTGACGGCTGTGAACCACGTCTGTGAAGATCAGTCTGTGTTTGCCGACTTCACAGCGGATGACAGGGGACGGGCCCGACAGGGAGAAATGGAGAGGCATTGATGTTTAACATCCTTTTACTCTTGAGTGTCACTGCAAGCAGGATTGGGGAGGGAGGGAGGGAGGACGGGCGAGAGGGTGAGGGGAAGGGGTGTGTGTGTAGAGAAGTGAAGAGTGGTGTGACTTGAGGGAAGTTTTCTTTCTCTCTGACTTTTTCAAGTGATAAGTACGTTTGTTCACGTTGTGGGGGATATAAAGGATAGCGGTTCGACAGAACTATACAGAAAGGAAAGATGTTGTTTTTTTTCCCCCCGTGTCGGGTGTGTGAACTCCCTTCGCGGCCACAAAACTTGGTTTGAGTGAAGAGGAAACCCACCCCCACCCCCATCCCCCGCCCTCACGTTGTTTGCTTCTCGCTAAGTTTATGTCAGTTCGTATGATGTTCGACAAGGGAGAATTCATTGTTAGTTGAAGGTCAACAATTGAATTCGTCTGTCGACATTGGAGTTTGTTTATCGACAAAACGTACATTTAGTTCGGTTTACATCGGTCAACAATGTTTCGGGAACGGGGCTGGAATCTTGACACTGAGATATCGACATGTTTTAAATGGAGAGAGTGCTAGCGAAGTAAAAGAAAAAAAAACAAAAAACAAACTTGCCGGGCTGTGTTGAATATATGGCCTCAGCAAATTTGTAAAGAAAACTGCTGGCAGTTTCAGATGCAGTTCCATTTAACTTGCCAAGCTTCTGCAAACTTTTGGATGTGGCTCATTCATCTATCTATCTCGTAATATCTATCTAGTTATGTATATATGCTTCTGTCTATCTATCCCTCCATCTGGCTAGCCAGCAAGAGAACATACCCAGTTACATACACAAGATATAATATATTCTCACCCGTATTATGGTATAGATGATTACAATAAAAAAAAAAAACATCTTTCTCAACATCATGACTGACCAATAAAGCATTAACTATAAAGAGCAAAACACACAATGTTAGTTATTTTTTTGCATAAAACCTTAGAGAATTATTAATCAATTAACTTTTCCTGTGGGAAAGAAAACCCCCACAGAAGGTGAATACTGATAATAGATAAAGCAGAGTGAGAGAGAAAAAAAAAGGTAATACTGGGCCTTGAAGTTAAAAAAAAAAAGATAATTGAAAGAATGAGGCAGCAAACCAACCAGACTGAAAGGAAGAAAAGGCCAGAGAGGAAGGGAGAGGGGATCACAGAATAATAATAATAATAATGGATACTTATATAGCACACTATCCAGAAATCTGCTCTAGGTGCTTTACAAAAACGCTTTGTTAACATAAAACATTACATCTTTGTTACATACACACACCAAAATATGACTACACACACACACTGTACATACATTTTAACAATACATGTGTATCTAACAGCTACCCTAACACATACGCACACATAGGCAGGCACAAACTCACATAAACGCACGCAGAACTGAGAACCCAGAGTGCAATTTTCATTCCTCAAGCATTGAGACTCTGGGCATGGCCTGGTCTTCCAGCATGTCACTGAACATTAATTAATTTTCTGTTTCAGTTCCTCAAGGAGGTGTCGCTGCGTTCGGACAAATCCATTTCCGCTACACCACATTGTCACGAATAAGATATCTGTTTCTTATAAAAATGGGACACATACCCAGGCTCACACCTTCCTCTACCAATTCCGACCAATGACAATAACGAAATAATTTTTATCTTCCTTTTTAGCACATTTATTCTTCCGGAACCCCTTTCCCACAACAAATATAATCACGAACATTCTTACCACCGGCCTAACGCTCTCTCATTCAGTTCAATTCCTAACCTACTTCAGAAATTCAACATCACTCTAGATCTAGACATAACAATAAAAGACGAGCTCAGACGAAGAACCAAAACTTACATTTTGAATCCTGAGGAGGGAGCCAGCTAAACAAATTAAACACAAGGAGGGTCGCTGGTACTCAACAGTCTGGCACTTCAAATTTTAGCTACACTCATCCTAATTTCATCCTACAGCATTCTCTCTACAAATTTCATGCTCGCATCTCTCTCAAACCAAAAAGTGAAGTCGAGCCGTTGACTCCTCATCCCAACTTCCGACTCTCCAGTCCGACCAATCAGAAGGGAGCACACAAAAATCATGCATTTCGTTCCCTGACACACATCTGCCAGGCTGTTATCAGCCTGACCAGCAGCGTAACCCAACGCGCCTTGAGTGCATGCTTATGTACTTGTGTGCTTGACTATGTATACATATGTACTTGTGTGCTTGACTATGTGTGTACACATATGTATGTGTACATACTACATGCATGTATATGAATGTGTTGGGGGCTGGCGACGAGCATATTAGCCAACGACAGCAACAAGCAAACTAACAAACAAAAACGGGGGACGAAGACAGTCCTTTGATACGTCAGAGTATAAAATGGCGACTGGCCAGAGAAACCACAGTTATGAAGCATCGTCCAGCTCCGAAAAAGAAAGAAAATATTCCTTGCATCAAACATTCCCTGAACTCAATCCAGAATGAAAGGAAGGGGAACGATTGATAAGTAAATTAAAAATTAAAAAAACGAAAAAAAGACACTTGTGCAGTAACATTAACGTATGACCCCCACAAGCTCTAGAGTTTTCAGCTATCAGGTCCGAGATCATACTCTGTAGTCGTTAAAGATATCCTCATATCAATGAACTTGTACAAAATGCCATTCACACTTCAAAACTTTGGTATTTTGTCCAGTAAATGAAAATGATCGTCGTTTGGATGAGACGACAAACCGAGGTCCCGTGTGCAGCACGCACTTGGGGCACTTTGAAAACGAATCCACGACAACGACAGTGTTGTCTTCTGGCAATTTTCTGTAGAAGAAATCCACTCGGATGGGTAATAATAATAATGGATACTTATATAGCACACTATCCAGAAATCTGCTCTAGGTGCTTTACAAAAACGCTTTTGTTAACATAAAACATATCTATGTCACATACACACACCAAATTGTGACCACACACACACACACTGCATACATACATTTTAACATACATGTGTATCTAACAGCTACGCTAACACATACGCACACAAAGGCAGGCACAAACTTACATAAACACACGCACATATTGTGGAAGCTCCGCGACTAAGCCAGTATTGTCGTTAGTAGGGGATCTTAGTAGGGGATCTTAGTAGGCGGTGATCCTAAATACGTTGAATCAGAACAGGCACCACTGACCACCACCTAAGTGACTCAGCAGCAGTACAGGGTCTCCTCTGGTGCGTGGCCTCCTTGCGACCTAACATTGATGGTTCCCTGCGGACTGCCGACGCTGGAACTGTGACGGACGAACCCGGGTGTGGCCGTGTATTGGGGGGGGGGGGGGGGGCGGGGGGGGGGTGAATCTAAATGAGTGACGTGGGAGTAATGCCACTGAAACGGAGCAGATGATGGGACAGCCAAAAAAAAAAAAAAAAAAATTGGGGAAGAAATCCACTGTGATATGATATGTACGCATTCAAGTCCGGACTAAACGCGTTGTATTAATGCTGCTGGTCAGACATCTGCCGAAGGAGTTGTGGATGTAGCGCATGTGGATTTGTTGGAACACAGTGGCGTATGACGCCTCCTTGAGAAACGGAAACTGAAACCTGAAAAACTCAGAACCGAACACAGGCCCCCTGTGAAGTGATGGCCAAGTGGTGTTAACAAGCATTCGCCCATGGAAGCGAGAGAATCTGAGCGCGCTGGATCGAAACCCGGCATTCAATCGCTAAACTTTTCTTCCCCTGCTCTTAACTTCACCCCACCCCCCTCTAGACCTTGAGTCGTGGTCTGGACGCTAGCCATTCGGATGAGTGAGACGAAGTCCCGAATGCATTCATGCACTCGAAATGCACGGAAAACAGCAACAACAGCAGAAAACAACAAAAAAACGAAGAAAACAACAACAGCAACAACAAAACACTGCAACAAAAGGGTCGTCCCTGGCAAAACTGTAAAAAAAAAAAAAGAAAAAAAAAAAGAAAAAGAGAAAAAAAAAAATCCACCTTGATCGTACCACTTGCTGGCAGAAAAACAAAACAAACGAAGATGGTGTGCGTGTGGCGCTGCACTGTGGCGACGTGTTCACCTCGGGTAGAGCAGCAATGCAATACGATACAATGCAATACAATACGATAAATGCAATGCAATAATACAACACAGTGCAATAATAGCACACGATGCAATGCAATAATACAATACAAAGCAATGCAATAATACAGTACAATATGATGCAATACAATAACAATACAATGCAATACATATAATACAATACAATGCAATACTGGCTATAGCGCCGAACGAAAATAGCCATAGAAGTTCCTGACACCCTTCCGCCCACCCACCCACCCACACACAGGCACCTCCCACCGCCCACCCACCCACCCACACACAGGCACCTCCCATTGCTAAGAGACTGAACTGTTCAGAGTCTGGTAAATTGACAGAAATATTCTGAGGGGGGAAAAATATGATAATAAAAACAACAACAAGAGAATGGGGTTATTTAAAAAAAAAAAAAAAAAAAAAAAAAATTTTTTTTTTTAAAGTAGCCCCCCGCGTTTCGATATCAGCACAGCGATTTCGCGTGCTTCTCAAAATTTGTATTAAGGAGCAGTTTGCGTGAGGGGACTGAATTGTGAGAGATCAGTGCCTTGCCCACCACCTCCACCCTCCTCCACCCCCACCCCTTTTTTTTTGCTCCTTTGCATTTTGTATATTTTCTCTTCTTTTTGTTTTTCTTTTTTTTGTTTTTGTTTTATTTTTGTTTTGCATTGTCATTGCGGTTTATAGAGCAGTGCCCTTCTTCCGTGTATTTATTTATTTGTTTAGATTTGGGCTACATCTGTGTGAATAAGTGAAAGAGAAAAGAAAGAGAGAGAGAGAGAGAGAGAGAGAGAGACGCGGCAAAAATTTATTCATTCGGTTTATTTATGAGCTTTTGGGGCTATTATATTTTCATTGTCTTACGTTCATAATGCCCCCTCCCCCCCTGCCCCGCCCCTCCACCTTTCATTCTTACTGTGTTTGGCTTTCTTTTTTTTTTTCTTTCTCATACGTGGTTTCTTTAATGTCGGTGTTGTTGTTGTTGTCATTGTTTCTGGGGATGGTTTAACGATAACAGTGTTTTCTTGAATAATTTATTGTTGTTTTTTTTCTCGTTGTTTGTCGTGTTTATTTACTCGTTTGTTTATTTATTTATTCATGTATCTATCTTGTTCATTTATCTATTTATTTACTTATATTCTTATTTACTTATTCCTTTATTTATTCCTTTATTCATTTATTTATTTATTGTACTTTCCAAATTTTGCTTTTACTTATTTTTTTATCTTCGTGTTTCTGAAAGCATCTTTTCTGGCACTGAACAGCATACACATGGAATCACGATCATCGCTGACCTCATCCTGACCCCTACCACCGTCTCCCCCCCCCCCCCCCCCACCACCACCACCATCACCACCACCACCATTTTCAGCATCAGCGGCAGCAGCAGCATTTACATCTTTTTTTTTTATCATACCATCAGCCTTAAACGAGGTAAACACAGCAAGCGGCATAGTAGCAGTGACTCTAGTTTAGAATCTTTCGGAGAGAGGGGTTGGGGGCGGGGGACGGGGGGCCCGGGGGTGGGGGGTGGATGGGGCGTGGGGGGGGGGGGGGGCAGAGAAATATATTGTCACTGACACTGACACTGAACGTCTTAGGGCAACAATAACCCCAGTCATGACAAGTGTGGAGGGGAAGAGAGAGACACACACACACAGACACACACACACACACACACACACACACAGAGACAGACAGACAGAGACAAAGAAAGACAAAGACAGAGAGACAAGATACAGACAGACAGACACAGACGAAGAAACAGACAAAGACACACAAAAACAGAGAGACTGTCACGCGTGCTAAAGCGGACGTGCACCCTCCCCAAGATACCCCAAGATACCCCACGACAGACGCCACAACACAACAAGCCTACACAGAAACGAAATTATATAATGCATTTAATGATTGTGTGTATATGTCTATAGATGTATGTAAATAAAACACATTTTAAAATAATTATCAAGAGCATACATAAAACAACAACCACCACCCCCCTCCCCCCAAAAAAACAACAACAAAAAACAAAAAAACGGCAGCAGAACTACAGCTTTAGTCTTGTCACATTTTTAGTGAGATGTCAAACCGTAACTATAAGCACAGGATGGTCTTTGTTTTCCACGATAAAAAAAAAAAAAAAAAAAATTAAACACATGAACACAGGAGTGTTGCTGACGCTGGCGGACGGAAGACAGGCCCCCAGTATGGAAAACGTCAGCGGAGCCCTCAGCGGATCCGTCGCCGGCTCCGAGAGGCGGGTGGTCTGGAACCACCATGTTACAACTAAAACATCTACAAAACTGGCGGCACCCGGCGAGGAGCGCACAGGAAGACGCATTGGCAGCCCAAAACCATTGATGGATAATTATTTCGAGAGATCAATTTTTTTTCAAATATTATGGAAAACATACGTTTATAGTTGGTTGGTGGTGGGTTTTTTTTTTGTTGTTTTTTAAAGTGAATGACATTATCAATGGTTGCCGGCATCTTT
>NC_134886.1:4357029-4364529 GCF_041734735.1 Babylonia areolata
CATCATTATCCTTCTCCTACTCGTCATCAATATTATCTTTATCCTCCTCCGACTCGTCGTCAGTCGTCATCATCATTATCCCTCTCCTACTCGTCATCGTTCTCGTCGTTATCGATAACGTCCTATTCGTCGTCGTTGACGTCATCACCATCATTATCCTTCTCCTACTATTTCGTCGTTGTCCTTATTCTCTTCCTTCCCCTAATCGTCGTCGTGGTTATCATGATCATTAGTCTTCTCCTACTTTGTCGTCGTTGTCCTCGTTATCCTTATCCTCCTCCTCCTCCTCCTCCCCCCTTTATACTTCTCGTGGTTCGTCGTTATCACACCACCATTTTCCTTCTTATCTCCTTCTTCCTGTGTCGTTATCGTCATGACTAACGCTGACCCAAAACCAGACACCGAAGAATGAATGCAAGCCGCCTCGCTGCTGTACTGCTGGTTGGGAACAGAAGTATATAAGGCGAGTACTACTTCAGTACCTCCAGGCCTGGTACGGTGGTGAGAGGGGTGACACTGATGGATTCCTTTCATCATTTACGGCCTGATAGCGAGCGGAGGTACCCAGGGTCCTCTGGATAGCAAGGCTAGTCGTCTGGCACCAACTCTGGCACGGCCCAGGACTGACAGAACGCATTAGTATAGCGGTAGTAGGAAGGGAGCCGCTGCTTCTATTCTAGAAATTCGGTGCTTAGAGGACTGTACTGTACTGATTGAGAAAGAGAGAGAGAGACAGAGAGAGAGAGAGAGAGAGAGAGAGAGAGAGAGAGAGAGAGAGAGAGAGAGAGAGAGAGAGAGAGAGAGAGAGAGAGAAACCACTGTCATTGGAGAAGGGGGTGTAGTCTTTTTTTTCTTCTATGTGTGTGTGTGTGTGTGTGTGTGTGTGTGTGTGTGTGTGTGTGTGTGTGTGTGTGTGTGTGTGTGTGTGTGCGCGCGCGCGCGCGCGTTGTGTAGCAACTGTTATCAAAACCATTTCTGATTTGTTACATGCCCACCTTCCCAGCAACCAACCACTACCCACACATGCACGAACAGAGACACAGACACACAAACACATAAGCATTGACAGACATACACATATATATGTGAATCTAAACACACAAACACATACAGACAGACAGACGCATGCATGCACGCACGCACGTACGCACGCATGCCAACCTCCATCCCAACCCCCCCCCCCCTACACATACACACACAAACGCACACACACACACACACACACACACACACACACACACACACATCGCCATCTGTGCCGCCACTACCACCTTCACTATTACCATAGTCTTCGTGGTAATTTTCTTTTAAATTCTTCTTGGTTGAGTCTTGTGCTCAGCACACTCATCTTCGAATCTTCGATGGAATGGAAAGAGAGAGAAAGGGGGCGGGGGGTTAAGTAAGACAGAGAGAGAGAGAGAGAGAGAGGAAAGAAAGAAAGAAAGAAAGAAACAAAATACAAGAGAAAAGAAAACAAACGAGTAGAGAAAAGAAACGAGAAACGAAAAAAAAAGAAAAGAAATGTAAAAAGAACGATTCCAAATAAAAAAAAAAGCAAAAATTACCAAAATAATATGCAAAAAAAAGAAAAGAAATGAAAAAGAAAAAGACCAGAAAAAGGAAAAAAAATGAAATAACAAAGAAAATAAAACAAAACAAGGGAAAATAAGAAGAAGAAATCGAAAGAAGAAGCGAAAGGTCAGCCACTTCTAGCTGGTGTTTATCGAATGATCATCGTTTTCATGAGCTCTTCCAAAGATCGCTCCGAGCACACCAGCGACTCAAAAACAAGAACACCCCCACTGCCCCACCCCCAACCCCCCCCCCCCCCCCCCAAAAAAAGAAAAACCCTCCAAAATCTCCCACGCAATCAGCTTTTGCTTTTATCTTTTCTTTTTTTTTCTGACTGAAGGAGAAGGAGAAGGAGGTTGAAGAAGAGGACAAGGCCAAGGATTCAAGATCGTTTTCATCGGTGGGAGTCTCTCAAAAAGCCAGGATAGAAGAACGAGTGCAGCTGGGGGCTGGAGGCAACAACGTCTTTGGATCTTGTTCTGTTCTCCAAACTACACTGGATTTTTTTTTTTTTTGACAAAGTGTGGTGGTGGTGGTGGCGGCCTATACTAGCCAGCAGCCATTTCATCTCTTTTATTTTTCCTTTCTTTCTTTCTGGAAGGCCATTTTCTCTCTACTATCTCCGTGGCCAGGAGAGTAGGATAGGAGTCGTGGACAGTCTGCAGAGAGAGAGAGAGAGGGAGGTGGGGGTTGAGGGTGGGGAGGGTGGGGGTTAGGGGTGGACGGAATGATAACCGAAGCAATTAACTTATGAGGCCAACAATGTCTGCCTGGGGGGTCAAGTGGGGTGAAGAGCTTCCCCCCTCCCCCCCTGCCTGGATAGTCTGCCCCTGATGCTGATGCTTGCCTCCCTAATATCCCTCCTCCCCCCCTCCCCATCCGATCCCATCGCATCCCATCCCCGCCCCACTCACCCCACCTCACCTCATCCCCCTCATCATCTTCCTTCTCTAACCCTTCTCTCTCCCCCTTCCCCCCCAACACACCCCTCTCTATACCCACAGCTCCTCACACACACACACACACACACACACACACACACACACACACACACACACACACACACACACACACACACACACACACTGTCTCCCCTGAAGCTGGATTTCCGTGGTGTGTGTGTGTGTGTGTGTGTGTGTGTGTGTGTGTGTGTGTGTGTGTGTGTGTGTGTGTGTGTGTGTGAGTGTGAGTGAGTGTGTGTGTGTGTGTGTGTGTGTGTGTGTGTGTGTGTGTGTGTCTGTGCATGTGTGTGTGTGTGTGTGTGTGTGTGTGTGTGTATGTATGTGTGTGTTTGTGTGTGTCTGTGTATGTCTGTGTGTGTGTGTGTGTATGTGTGTGTGCGCGCACGCGCGTCTCTGTGTGTATGTGCGTGTGTGTCTGTGTGTCAGTGTCTGTGTGTGTATGTCTGTGTCTGTGTGCCTCTGTGTGTCTGTGTGTTTGTCTGTGTCTGTGTGCCTGTGTGTGTGTGTGCCTGTGTGCCTGTGTGTGGTTGGGATGGATAGAAAGGGGCGGTGAGGAGGATGATGGCTTGAGGTGAGGGGGAGAGGGACGGACAGACGAGAAATAGAGAGATGGACGGGAGGGATGGGAAGGGAGCGGTAAGGGGTAGAAAGGGGGTGCAGACGAGAGATGGATAGTGATGTGGGGGGGGGGGGGCGTTGGGGAGGGGGGGGGGCTAGGGGTCAGGCGGGGTGGTGGGGGTAAGGGGGAAAGGGGGGGGGGGTTGGGAAGGGGGCAAAAGGGTCAAAGTAGGCCCGGTTACGGGGAGGGAACTCTTGTTTGTGATCGTCAGCATTCTGGATCCCCTACTCTGACCCTCCCAATGCCCCCCTGCCCCCCCCCCCCCCCCCCCCCCACTATAGCCCCCTCCTCGCATTTCTCCTACCCCCCTCCACCCCCCTCCTCCCACCCCCTACACCCCCTCCTCTCTGCAAGATAATGTTGCGGTTGTGTGCGTCAGTGTCTGTGTCTCTGTGTGTGTGTGTGTGTGTGTGTGTGTGTGTGTGTGTGTGTGTGTGTGTGTGTGTGTGTGTGTGTCTGGCAGAATGGTTAAGACGCTCATTTACCAATACTAAAAGTCTGCGAGGGTCTGCTTTCGAATCCCGCTCTCGTCCTTTCTCCAAGGTTTGACTGGAAAATCAAACTGACCGTGTTAAGACATACGTATGAGACAATAAACCGAGGTCTCGTGTGCAGCACACACTTGGCACACTGAAAAACCCATGGCAACGAGAGTGTTGACCTCTGGCAAAGTTATGTAGAAGAAATTCCACTCTGATAGGAACACAAATATATAAGCATGGACTTTTACGATCTCCCAGGTCAACATATGTGCAGACCTGCTAGTGCCTGAACCCCCCTTCGTGTGTATACGCAAGCAGAAGATCAAATACGCACGTTAAAGATCCTGTAATCCATGTCAGCGTTCGGTGGGTTATGGAAACAAGAACATAGCCAGCATGTACACCCCCGAAAACGGAGTATGGCTGCCTACATGGCGGGGTAAAAACGGTCATACACGTAAAAGCCCACTCGTGTGCATACGAGTGAACGTGGAAGTTGCAGCCCACGAACGCAGAAGAAGAAGAAGAAGAAGAAGCATGGACTCAAGGCCTGACTAAGCGCGTTGGGTTATGCTGCTGGTCAGGCATCTGCCTAACATATGTGGTGTAGTGTATATGGATTTGTCCGAACGCAGTGACGCCTCCTAGAGAAACTGAAACTGAAACTGTCTGTCTGTCTGTCTGTCCGTCCGTTTTGTTTCGTTTCGTTCTCCTCCCCTTCTCTGTGTCTGTCTGTCTGTCTGTCTGTCTCTCTGTGCGTGTCTCTCTCTTTATCGTTATAGGCAGTCAAACATTTGTAATTTGTTATGCCCATTATGCAAAGAATCAACTGAATATGAGGTATATTTTGTGCTTAGTTGTCCAGCATCGAGAAATATTAGAGAACGATTAATTCCACTCAAATTTTATAGACAGCCTTGTTTATTTAAACTCATTTTGTTATTGTCGTCTACGAACGAAACTATATTGTACAACATTTTGCTTTATATTTGCATAGAGCTTTTAAACAACGCAATGCTTATGTAACGTATTTTTTCTTTGTAGTAATATGCGACTTAATGTCAATTCCATGTGTACCCCCTTCTAAGGGGCTATGGCCTATATGAATAAGACATCTACATCTACATCTCTCTCTTTATCTTCCTTCTCCCTCCCTCCCTCCAACACTTTGCACTTTTGTTTGTCTCCCTTTCTCTCTGCACCATGTGTAACATCATTTGTTTTCTTAAATTTGTTTCGAATCGCAAAATCGTTCAGGTTCTTGATGGAGTGAATATGAATTGCACGGATGAAAATAAAAGTGTACATCGCAATACTTACCTGTCTTTATCACTTTTTTTAATGGGATCTTTTTTGTCACTGTCTTTCTTCTGTCTGTCTGTCTGTCTGTCTCTCTTTCTCTCAGTCCTATCCCTTTCCACACTACCTAGCCTCCTCCTCCTCAGCAACCCAATCTTTCTTCATCCCTTCTCCTCCCCACCTACCCCCGCCCCACTCCCCCACTCCCCCCCCCCACCCCACCCTCCCCACGTTCCTTTCCTCCTAGTTTCATTCACCGCATCACCCAGCCCCTTGTCGGCTAAACCAAACTTGCCCGACAAGAGCTCTCCACTCCGGAGAAACTTTCCTCCATTCAGCCAACACAACGCTTCGACATCGCTTCACAACGAAGAAGAGTTAAACAAACCAACCGGAAACCAGTACACAGCTCCCAGGCGGGAAACAGACAGGAAACTGACAACCCTCGTAGACTGAGGCGCCATTCTTTCGAATCTCGTCTGTCTGAGCGGGAATACCAAACACCCGGGCGGGGCGCGCCGCATGCGCTCCGGCGACAAGTCTGAACAACGGGGGCCGTCCCCATATGTATTCTTCAGACTGTTCTGTGTCTGTCGATCTTGCCGCTTTGCAATGCAGTATCGTTCAGTCTTCTTTGCGTTTGTGGTGGGGAGGCGGCGGAGGGGAAGGGTTGGTATTCTTGGCATTGATGGACTTTGGCAAACACTGGAGTAACACAATTGCGCAAGTTCTTCTGACACGACGAAGGCTTACATTCCGCACTCGCACTCTCTCTCTCTCTCTCTCCCCCCCCCCACTCCACCCACTCCACTCCTCCTTACTAGCCCTTCCCCCCCCCCCCCACACACACATCAGATCTACAAGTCAGTATTCTCTCCCGTCTGTGTGTTTTTCGGTCACAAGTTGTCTGTCCCTCTCTGTCTACTTGTCTGTCTCTCTGTCTGTCCACCTATTTCTCTCTCTGTGTGCCTTTCTCTCTATCTGTCTCTTTGTCCTCTTTCTTCAACTCTTCATTCTTTTTTTTTACTTTGTTTGGGTTTTGACATGTCCTCGGAAACAGTTCACTGCAGAGTTAACTCGTACACTCAATTACGCCCCACCCCCACGCCCCTCGTTACTAGCCTTGCCGCTCTGTCTCTGTTCTCCCTCACCCCTCCTCTCTTTCCATCAAGCATGCAGGTAATAGGATTGATATTCATGTACATATTTACGTCTGTATCTGAGTGTGTCCGGTTTTATTTGTACTTCATCAACCCTGAATTTTTTTTGTGTGTGAATGTTTGGATTTAATTTTCTCTTTGCCCTGAGGGCTGGGTGTAAAAACAAAACGTATGCATACTTATTGAACTTCCCTCATTAAAAACAAAACAAAACAAACAAAGAGCAGATTTCTGGATAGTGTGCTATATAAGTATCCATTATTATTATTATTATTATTATTATTATTATTATTATTATTATATTCCTTCGTTCTCTCTGTCTGTCTGTCTGTCTTTCTGTCTGTGTCTCTGTGTGTCTCTCTCTCTTTCTATCTCTCTCTCTCTCTGTCTGTGACATCCCGGAAATGTACAGACATACACTGAGATGGTAACACCGAGAAAGAAGCACAGAGAAGAATGCGAGGAGATACCTACACACTGTAAACATCTCATGACAAAAAAATAATCACAAGTGTGTTGTCAACTATTTTGTTAGGTCTGCCCCATCTCCTTCAGAGTTAGTAACTCTTTTTTTTTTTTTTTTTTTGATCGTATGTTTCTTTTGTTTTTAAACATTTTTTTCAAAAATTCCATTTTGATAGGTTGATATTTTACAACAACAACAGCATCTTAATGGACATTTATAAAAGAAGATAAAACAAACAAAGAACAAAAAACAAAACAAAAACCAACCAACCAAACAAACAAACAACAACAAACACCATAAATACTCTGATAGAAACAGCCAAGCAGCTGGATTATACACTGGTTGGTTATCATCATGGAGTATTATCATTCGTCTCTTAAGATCTTACACAAGCTGTCAAGGAATACAAACTGTCAAGTATCTTAGAACACGTTCACAGCAAGTGAACACCTCTATCATTTCTTATGAATATCAATAAAAAGAAAATAAATATGTGTGGTTAATTTTCGTTAATCATGAACAGGTTACTAATCATTTGTGAATGCAATGCAATTCAATACAATGCAATACAATACAAAGCAATAAAAATGTAATGCAAAGCAACGTAAAAATATACAATGCAATGCAATGTAACACAGTTCAATGCAATACAATACAACGCAGTACAATATAATGTCATACAATGCAATACAATACAATACAATATAATACAATACAATACAGCACAACGCAATGCAGCACAATACATTGCTAAATCCAGCGCCTATCTTCGGTAAGAGAACAAATTCTCAGCGCTTTTTTTTACAAATACGGGATCATTTTTGCATAACGGGCTGCCTACCTGGGTAGAGCCGACTGACAGCTACCTTTAGGCGCTCGTCATTCGTTTCCTTTGCCTCCTGTAACTATCTGAGCAGAATGCCGTGCTTGTTTGATTGTC
>NC_134886.1:4369529-4387029 GCF_041734735.1 Babylonia areolata
GAGAGGGAGAGAGAGAGAGAGAGAGAGAGAGAGAGAGAGAGAGAGAGAGAGAGAGAGAGAGAGAGAGAGAGAGAGCACATCTGGAGAGGAACTCTGGGCTTGCAAACACACACACACACACACACACACACACACACACACACACACACGCACACACACACACACACACACACGCACACACACACACACACACACACGAACACTTCACAAGATGGTACACCACACGGGATTCAAGATTTCCATGTGTGCAAGGACTGATGCTATTAAGAGAGAGAGAGAGAGAGAGAGAGAGAGAGAGAGAGAGAGAGAGAGAGAGAGAAAGAGAGAGAGAGAAAGAGAGAGAGAGAGAGAGAAAGAGAGAGAGAGAGAGAGAGAAAGAGAAAGAGAGAAAGAGAGACAGAGAGAGAGAGAGAGAGAGAGAGAGAGAGAGAGAGAGAAAAAAAAAACGCAAAAAAATCATTGTATAGGCCATATAACCCGTTACAACTGATCGTGCTGACAATGTAAGTGTGAACCGTTGTTATAGTATACTATGACCATATTCAACAATGTCATATAAATCTTTAGAAAAAAAAAAGTGAAGAAAGGGAAAAAAAAACCCATTAACGACGTTGGTTTGCATGATAAATATATCTACGAAGGTCATGGAGGCAATGCTCGTCTTGCGCCAAATGCTGAAACCCAGTCTTCGACGGATAAAGCGTGTATTTTTTTAGGAATATACTTCTGTCGTAAGCCATTCAATTCTGTGCAGTGGAAAAGAAAATGCAGTTCCGTTTCTATAGCATTGTAGCAGAATGAATATATGAGGTCTTGCTCTGATACAGCTGCGTAACGTTTTTTGTGTGTCTGTAGTTCGGATATACCTAATCTAAATCTTATCAGGATGTCACGGATATGTTTGTTCGTAACTGTTGTGAAGTAAAGTTCCAAGGATACAGATATTTTGAATGTGTGGTAAACACTGAATCTAGTGCTGCTGCTGGTATGTTCACTTCACGTTTGGTAGCAACAATCTATCAGTCTCTGTTTGAAAGATCCCAGGAATATATTAATTTTTGATTTGCCGCCCCCTGATTTTCTCATACAAAGCCAAAACCCGTCTCGTGTAAAGTTTTACAAACATGAGTTACCCAACAAATCTTACCATCATTATGAAGCGATAGGTAGCATGTTGTATGCTTTTCCTGGAAGTCTGGAATCATCTGGTGTTGTTAAACGTAACCAGTATTTGATGCAAGCGACATAGGTAAAAACATATAAGGGGTAATGTCCAGTTTCGCCGTACGCCATGTCGTTTGGGGTTCAGGGGCTGACATTTAGCCATTTCTTCAATGCAGAGGTCGGAGAGAGAGAGAGAGAGAGAGAGAGAGAGAGAGAGAGAGAGAGAGAGAGAAAACACTGAACACTTTAATGTCAATAGCTTTACAGCTCTAATGACATGGGGGTTCATAATACAAATAGCAACATGCATCAATAGTAATAATATTGAGAGAGAGAGAGAGAGAGAGAGAGAGAGAGAGAGAGAGAGAGAGAGAGAGAGAGAGAGAGCAGCAGCAGCAGCAGCAAACCAAAACCAAAGTGGACAAACCAAAATGTCTCTCTGGTTTCTGGCTCCAGAACTCCAGACTCGGATCATGTATATTCACAACTCACTCATCCCTTTCTACACGCAGTAGACAAACGGCTTACACAAGGCTTACTATCAACCTACACCCAGTAACTTGTTGCCAGCCAGTTGCTGTCAGCCTGAGACAGCAACACACACTTGTCAGCTGCTGTCTTGCAAGCTACGGGCCCCGTCTAGACGACGGGAGAAATGAATATTGTTACTGGGATTCACGCTGCCAGTAGTAGCATTGAAGAGTTCCGTCCCTTTGACTAGCCATCAGTTTCACTTGTGTGCTGGCGACAGATCAAACAGCTGGGTGAAGACGGCTGGAGACAGCTGGTAGCCAGTGTGAAACACTTACCGCCAGCATACATTGTGTTGCGAGAAAGCGCGAAATGACGTGCGCACAATATCATGGACAGCTGCTGTCAGCTGCTGTCAACAACTGGCTGGGCTTAAGTGTGAACGTAGCCTCAGACAGAAATCTTTTCTTCTTCTTCTTCTTCTTGCTGCATCATCAGCTGTCGCTCTTTCCCAGTACCCCCAGCCACACCTGGGTTCGTCTGCCGCAGTCGCAGTGTCGGCAGTCCATAGGAGAAGCGTCGTCGATGTCAGGTCGCCGGGAGGCCACACACCAGAGGAGATACTTCTCTTCTTCTTCTTCTTCTTCTTCTGCGTTCACTCGTATGTACATTTTGCATCTCTGGTTTCTCTCTGCAGCTGCCTGTGTTTTGTTTGTGGAGTGTGTTTTGACATCTGTGCCACTCTTGCCCGTGCAGCGTGCATGTCTTCACAGGCTTGAGAGAGAGACAGAGACAGGGACAGAGAGAGAGAGAGAGAGAGACGGAGAGACAGAGAGACAGGGACAGGGACAGAGAGAGACAAAGACAGGGAGAGAGAGATAGAGACAGAGGCAGGGACGGAGAGAGACATAGGCAGGGACAGAGAGAGACAGGAACAGAGACAGAGACAGGGACAGAGAGAAACAGAGACAGAGACAGGGACAGAGACAGGGACAGGGACAGAGAGAGACATAGGCAGGGACAGAGAGAGACAGAGACAGGGAGAGAGAGAGACAGAGACAGGGAGAGAGAGAGACAGAGACAGGGAGAGAGAGAGACAGAGACAGGGAGAGAGAGAGAGACAGAGGCAGGGAAAAAGAGACAGAGCCAGGAACAGTGAGAGACAGAGACAGGGGCAGAGACAGGGACAGACAGAGACAGAGACAGAGACAGGGACAGAGACAGATACAGAGAGAGACACACACACAGAGAAAGACAGACATAGACACAGACAGAAACACGGAGACAGAGAGACAGACCGATAGAGAAAGAGAGGGAGGAGAAGGATAGAGATAAAAAATGAGATGGTGGGAGAGGGATAGGGGGCGAGGGGGGGAGGAGGGGTACGGGGGGGGGGGGGGGGGGCAGTGATAAAGAGAGGTGGGCGAAAGAAGGAGGTGGAAAGTAAGCGGGGGGGGGGGGGGGTGCGGGGGGGGGGGGGAGGTGGGAGAGCAGCAACCACAATTCCTTCTCCTGCATTCCACACAAAGTTTCCTGCGCGTCAAATCTATCACTGTTTCCGAAAGCATTTATTTCCAAGCCTACCAAATACAATCAAACAAACGCTGACGGAACGTATTTGTGGGGTCCATTTACATTTCTCACATCTTGACTAAACCACACTTCGCCAATCATATTTTATTGTCAGTCGTGTTCGATCGACTGTGACCATTAGAACAGCAGGGGAGGTAACTACTGTCCCGACTACCTGGACTACAATTTGATTACAGTGGAGAGTGTCTTGCCCAAATTACATCCCCACTCTCTCGGCCAAGAGGGTTTTTAGGACAGTCGGCGTTGGGGATGGTTTCCAAAGGCCAACTTGCCCCCAAAGGCTGCAGCACTAAGAGCCAGTGCAGTTTGCATTCTAGTTTGAGAGTCATAGTCCTTCACAAAAGACTAAGCTGTAAATGATTTCCTATTGCAGTGGAGAAACCATTGATAATACAACTCTCACTTTGCTGTTGGCCCAACTGTAAACGTATGTCAGTCTGTTATATCAGTTGAGTGTTGGAGCCTATTATAACGGAGAATAAACACACAACCCGCAAAAATATTTGCTTCATCGAGGAAAGATAACTGATTTGAAGCAGCAATGTTCCACGTTGCAAAATACTGACCTTCCTGACTTTGCACAAACGTATACACCATCTACTTCTTTATTGTGCACTCGTGATACTATTCGTCTTTGAGAAACAAAAACAAAAACAAAAAAAAAAACCAACAAAAAAATCAGCCGGGACCGATTTAACAATTGATAAATTATTTCTCAGAGAGATAATGAACTCAAAGCAAAAAAAAAAAAAAAAACAAAAAAAAAAAACAACAAAAAAACCGGAGGAATGTTGACCACTTTTGTTTGAAAAGAAAAGAAAAAGAAAGGAAAATGTTTACTCACACAAAACAAATGCAAGTAACATGAAACATTCATCGACAAGTAACGGTATCAAAATAAATGAACTGGGTTTTAAGTGCTGACAGCGCTTATACAAAAGACCAGGTATGTAGCAACACAGTGAGAAGAAATAACGATAACGCGAACACGTGGAGGTGGAGGATTTAATCAGAATCAATTGAAATCCTCTATGTAGGGGGAGTCAATATTCTTTTATTTGGGGTGGCGGGGCACTGTTTTCACCCTGAGCCAACTAGGTTTGTGATTCATTTTCTGCAGCTGATTACAACGGTACGGTGGGTTAACAGCAGCCAACATATGTCAGCCACCCCGGGTGGTGGGCCAATCATTGCCGTTGACGGGAGCTCTGATAACATTCTTACCAAGAGTCGAAACTCGTGTCACGACCGGCACGATAAATGACTCTCTGCATAGTAAGAACATTCTGTCCACCCTCCTCCTCCGCACCCTACATTCCCTCTCTGCCTCTCTGTTTGTGTGTGTGTGTGTGTGTGTGTGTGTGTGTGTGTGTGTGTGTGTTGTCTGTATGTGTCTGCGTGCGTGCGTGCGTGCATACGGGCGTGCGTGCGTGTGTGTGTGTGTGCGTGTGTGTGTGTGTGTGTGTGTGTGTGTGTGTCTGTCTGTCCGTCCGTCTGTGTGTGTGTGTGTGTGTGTGTGTGTGTGTGTTTTCATTGTCCATTCGCCCCGCCGCAAACTTTGATCATTTTTTTTTTACGTTTTATTTTGATTTTCTTCAAACTATTCCTTTCCAAATACATTTTTGTTCTCAGTGACAGATTGTTTTCGTGCATTTTTCCCCTCGGCTTCTCAGCAAGCTACTGGAGTTTAATCTTCGCTCTGTCGGACTTTGCTAAAAGCAGACGTTCAAATGTAACGTCAGAAGCACTAACAAATATAACATTTTTTTCGTTTGTGTGGATGAATGACGCAGTTTCTAATCCAATTTCCAGCGAGAATAGCATTGACATTTACTTCGACGTTTACTCATGATAATTGTGTTTGATTATTTATGTTTATCCCAAAGAATAAAAACAACAACCCTTTTATTTATTTAAAGTTAAAAAGGAAAAAAAAAAAAAAAAAAAAAATCTGATGTATAGGTTTGACAAAATCACATTTTATATAACTGATTATATACTGAAATTGTGATCATCAACACAGTTTTACTTCTACATTAAGCACACAGTGTATTATGTTGATGTGACCGATTCATTGCCAATACCACTGAGGCTGACTTCTCTAAAGTTACAATGATCTCTTCGTTCACAATCTGTGAAGGACTTAAGAGAATGCGTGCCTTCCCTGCATTCTAACATGCACCAGAGAAACACATAATTATTATGCAGTGAAAGATAAATGAAGCCAGGAGAGCAAAGAATTAAACTACAATAAGAAAAAAGTTAACTTTCTCCATTTACAAGGTAAAACGTGTTATATACATATATTATCATATACACATACATCATGTAGCTTGACATTCTCTCTTTTTTTTTTAAAGTATCTACAGATTCCCCGTCCCCGGCGAACTCCCACGCCCCCACCCCCTCCTACCCTACACCCACCCCCCGAACAAAAATTAATCTTTATGTAAGTAAGCATTCCTGTGCAAACACATAAATGCCAGCGCGTATGCGGTGAATGCACGCGCGCGGCTTTCCAAAGGAGATATATGCACGCAGTTACCCCGGCACGCTCACACACACACACACACACACACACACACACACACACACACACACACACACACACACGCACACACACTAACACACACACTAACACACGCACAAATACCAGACAAAAAACAAGGAGAGAGAGATAGACAAGAGAGAACGAAATAATTATAAGATGGGTGCAGGAAAAGTGAATGTACTCTCTCCTAATTGCTGGAAGCTTTTTTTTTCTTTCTTTTCTTTCTTTCTTTTCTTCTTAACGCCTTCTACCCAGTCCCTCCCCCAGCCACCCCCCCCAGACCCCCCAGCCCTCCCTCACCCCCCAGCCCCCCCCCCCAGCCCTCCTAACTCTCCCACCTCTCCTCCATCCAGTGCTTATTCTCTTCGTTTATCAACTTGTCTGTTTCCATCTCCATGTCATTCTATCTTTTTTTTCTTTCCGAAACAACTCTCCCCCCCCCCCCGCCCCCCGCCCCCCGTCCCCCGCGCCCTCTTCCGCCTCAAACCGTCCTTTCCCCCTTTTCTTGTTCTTGTTGTTGTTGTTGTTGTTGTTGTTCTTCTTCTTCTTCCATCGTATTTCTTCTTCTTCGTCTTCTTCTTCCTTCTTCTTCTTCCCTCGTCTTTCTTTTTCTTCTTCTTCTTCTTCTTCTTCTTCACTCGTCTTTCTTCTTCTTCACTCGTCTTTCTTCTTCTTCTTCTTCTTTTTCCTTCGTCTTTCTTCTTATTCTTCCTCTTCTTCTTCTTCCCTCGTCTTTCTTCTTCTTCTTCCTCCTCTTCCTTCTTCTTCTTCTTCCCTCGTCTTTCTTCGTCTTCTTCTTCTTCTTCTTCCCTCGTCTTTCTTCTTCTTCTTCTTCTTCTTCTTCTTCTTCTTCCTCGTCTTCCTCTTCCTTCTTCTTCTTCTTCTTCCCTCGTCTTTCTTCTTCTTCTTCCTCTTCTCCTTCGTCTTCTTCTTCCCTCGTCTTTCTTCTTATTCTTCCTCTTCTTCTTCTTCCCTCGTCTTTCTTCTTCTTCTTCCTCCTCTTCTTCTTCCTTCGTCTTTCTTCTTATTCTTCCTCTTCTTCTTCTTCCCTCGTCTTTCTTCTTCTTCTTCCTCCTCTTCCTTCTTCTTCTTCTTCCCTCGTCTTTCTTCGTCTTCTTCTTCTTCTTCCCTCGTCTTTCTTCTTCTTCTTCCTCCTCTTCCTTCTTCTTCTTCTTCCCTCGTCTTTCTTCTTCTTCTTCCTCTTCTCCTTCTTCTTCTTCTTCCCTCGTCTTTCTTCTTATTCTTCCTCTTCTTCTTCTTCCCTCGTCTTTCTTCTTATTCTTCCTCTTCTTCTTCTTCCTTCGTCTTTCTTCTTATTCTTCCTCTTCTTCTTCTTCCCTCGTCTTTCTTCTTCTTCTTCCTCCTCTTCCTTCTTCTTCTTCTTCCCTCGTCTTTCTTCGTCTTCTTCTTCTTCTTCTTCCCTCGTCTTTCTTCTTCTTCTTCTTCTTCTTCCTCGTCTTCCTCTTCCTTCTTCTTCTTCTTCTTCCCTCGTCTTTCTTCTTCTTCTTCCTCTTCCTCCTCCTTCTTCTTCCCTCGTCTTTCTTCTTATTCTTCCTCTTCTTCTTCTTCCCTCGTCTTTCTTCTTCTTCTTCCTCCTCTTCCTTCTTCTTCTTCTTCCCTCGTCTTTCTTCGTCTTCTTCTTCTTCTTCTTCCCTCGTCTTTCTTCTTCTTCTTCTTCCTCTTCTTCCTCTTCCTTCTTCTTCTTCTTCTTCCCTCGTCTTTCTTCTCCTTCTTCTTCAGTTCGTGTCTGTGGTTCCTGTCTGTGTCTCCCATGCCTACAGCTGTAACCGGGGAAGACGCAGACTGACTGAGTGAGTGAGTGAGTGAGGAAGAGCGGGAGAGATTGGGATGTATCAGAAAGGAAGTAAAACAAGAAACTGGAGGGAGAGAGGGCGGGGGGTTAGGGAGGGAGGGAGGGAGAGAGAGAGAGAGAGAGAGAGAGAGAGAGAGAGAGAGAGAGGGGGGGATACAGGAGAGGAGAGAAGCGAAAAAACGACTCAGACATCTACCCCACGCGGTGTCTAGTTTGTTGACAAAATATGTCAAAGCAAGCACTTCCGAGTCTTTAGGAAGGCACACAAACACTTCTGCGTCAACTCCGCTGGCTTCCCTAATAAGTCTGCCAGAATCCTCTGCAAACACAACAGCATGCCTGCACCAGAACGTTATCAACTTGTACCTAGCTCTGTGGCCCGCTCCCCCCTCCCCCCCTTCATCCACCCCAAGACCCCCTCCCCTCCCAAAATCCCCTGACTCCAGCATACCCCCCCCCCCCCTCTTCAACCCTGCTCGACCTTCATCTTCCACAAGTTTCCCCGTCTTCACTTTCGTTTTTCTTCCTTCCTTCCTTCCTTCCTCCCTCCCTGCCTACCCTCCTTCCTTCCTTCCTGCCTACCCTCCTTCCTTCCTTCTTCACTTTCGTTTTCCTTCCTTCCTTCCTTCCTTCCTTCCTACCTTCCTTCCTTCCTTCCTTCCTTCTTACCTTCCTTCCTTCCTACCTTCCTACCTTCCTCCCTTCCTTCCTACCTTCCTTCCTTCCTTCCTACCTTCCTTCCTTCCTACCTTCCTACCTACCTTCCTTCCTTCCTACCTTCCTACCTTCCTAACTTCCTTCCTTCCTTCCTAACTTCCTTCCTTCCTTCCTCCTTCTTTCCTTCCCACCTTCCTTCCTTCCTACCTTCCTTCCGTCCTTCCTTCCTTCCTACCTTCCTTCCTTTCTACCTTCCTTCCGTCCTTCCTTTCTACCTTCCTACCTTTCCTTCTTTCTTGTCGTCTCATTTTTGTTTTATTATCTTTTCTGTATATTTTTCTTCCTTTTTTTCTTCTTTTTTCCTTTCTCTTTTTTCTTTCTTTCTTTTTTTCTTTCTTTCTTTCTCTTTTTTCTTCCTTTCTTTTTTCTTTCTTTCTTTCTCTTTTTTCTTCCTTTCTTTTTTCTTTCTTTCTTTCTCTTTTTTCTTCCTTTTTTTCTTCTTTTTTCCTTTCTCTTTTTTCTTTCTTTCTCGTCATCACTTTTTTTATGTCTATGTGAAAACCCAGCGAACTTGTGAATAAGTCAGGTTGTGCAGTTCCTTTTACACAACAAAGATTAACATGTCTTCTTTAGGCTTTCTGGATTTTGTTGTTGTTGTTGTTTTGTTGTTGTTGTTGTTTTCTTTTAATTGTTGTTTTGTTTTGTTTTTCCCCTGTTTTTTCGTTTATATCCTTATGAAACCCAGCGAATTTGTGAACAAATCAGGTCGTGTAGTTAGTAATCAGAAAGAGACAGACAGACAGAGAGAGAGAGAGAGACAGACAGACAGAGACAGAGACATGGAGAGGAAAGACATGAAGAGGAGATATGGATAGAGAGAGAGAGAGACAGAGAGAGAGAGAGAGAGAGAGAGAGAGACAGAGAGAGAGAGAGAGAGACACAGAGAGAGAGAGAGAGAGAGAGAGAGGAGATAGAGATAGTGGAGAGAATTAGGCAGACACAATCAACAGAGAACTTTCACGTCCACTTGATTCAATCTGTGTGTGTGTGTGTGTGTGTGTGTGTGTGTGTGTGTGTGTGTGTGTGTGTGTGTCTCGGCGAGGGAGGGGTGATTAAAAAAAAAACAACCCAAAAAAACGAAACGTACGTTCCTTGTTCATTGCTGTTGTTAATAAACAATTTGTCTAGTCTTTCTCTCTTTCTGTCTTCTCCTCTCATCTCTCTCTCTCTCATGTCTCTGTATGTGCATAAGTATATATATATATATATATATATATATATATATATATATATATATGTGTGTGTGTGTGTGTGTGTGTGTGTGTGTGTGTGTGTGTGTGTGTTGGGTGGAGAGAGTGTGTGCATGTGTATGGATATGAATGTATGAATGCGTTCGTTTTATTACTTTTTTTACGATGTTAATGATGATGGTGGTGATCATTCTTCGTTGTAGTAGCAGTGGATGTAGCAGTATTAACAAAATTATTATTTTTGTGTCGTTATCGTTAATGTTGTTATTGTTATTGTTGTCACAAGGACAGATTGGAAGACTGGGCGATGCCTAAAATCTTTATCCTTGAGTAATAAAGTTTTTGAATCTTGAATCTTGAATCTCTCTCTCTACCTCTTGTTTTTTTTGGGTTTTTTTCGTGCGTTGATAGGCATGCGTGCAAGTGTGTACACGTCGATGATGTGTATGTGGATTGAGTGCGAGAGTGTGTGGGTTAGTGTACGCGCGCATGTGCGCACACTGTGGTGTGTGTGTGTGTGTGTGTGTGTGTGTGTGTGTGTGAAAGTGTGAATGATTTTTTGTAAGGATGGGAGTGTGGTGTAGGCAGGTATTAGAACGTGAGTGTGTGAATGGATGAGTATGATAAAGTGTATGTTTGGATTGTTGTTTGTCGTGTGAAGGGTGTGTGTGTGTGTGTGTGTGTGTGTGTGTGTGTGTGTGTGTGTGTGTGTGTGTGTGTGTGTGTGTGTGTGTGTGCGTCTGTGTATATGACGGCTGAATATAAGTGACATGTGGCTTTATTTTTATGTATATTCTCACAAATGTCATGAGAGGGACTGTTGGCCTGAGTCATTAAAGTCGTTCAGCGTTCAGCGTTCTCTCTCTCCCTCTCTCTCTCTCCTTTGTTTGTCCCTGTCTGCTTCATCTGTCCAGTCTGTCTCGTTTATTCATCTCACGAAGAGCCGAGTGTGCTGCAGACAGATGATGATGATGATGGTGGTGAATTTTGTTCAATGTCCCGCCACACATACTGGAGATGTTGCAGACACATAGTATATTCCTGAACATTCTAGCGCCGCGACATAGCTCTTCTTCTTCTTCTGCGTTCACTCGTATGCACACGAGTGGGCTTTTACGTGTATGACCGTTTTTACCCCGCCATGTAGGCAGCCATACTCCGTTTTTTGGGGGTGTGCATGCTGGGTATGTTCTTGTTTCCATAACCCACCGAACGCTGACATGGATTACAGGATCTTTAACGTGCGTATTTGATCTTCTGCTTGCATATACACACAAAGGGGGTTCAGGCACTAGTAGGTCTGCACATATGTTGACCTGGGAGATCGGAAAAATCTCCATCCTTTACCCACCAGGCGCCGTCACCGTGATTCGAACCCGGGACCCTCAGATTGACAGTCCAACGCTTTAACCACTCGGCTATTGCGCCCGTCGACATGGCTCGAATTATCTGCTTTCAATTCCCTATAACACCTACTGAAACGAAATTCTTGATGTCTTCCTCCTCCTCCTTTTCTTCCCCTTTCTTGTGTTCATGACATCTTTTTTCGCCATCTTATGTGAAGTGTTTCCGGGATGTTGTCCTGGCCTAAAATCTCTGTTACGTGACACAGAAAAGACAGAGCATTTCAGAACTTCCTCATTCAGTTTATTTCATTCCATTTTATTTCATTTCCTATGAATGTCTTACACAAACGCAGGCTGGGCCCTCAAAGCCTGACTCGCGAGTTGGATATATTCGTAGCTCAGGTATCTGCTGTTTCTTTTCTTTTTTTTTCTCTCTTATGAGTCCTTCTGGATAATGAAACTTTATTTATTGTCACATAAAACGCAAAGTCCATTTCTATATGGTGGTTTTGTTTTTTTGTTTGTTTGTTTGTTTTATTTTCTCTCTCCGCCTAAACACAACATATTTTTTTTATCATGCTGCTAGAGAACCTCCAGTCCGGTTCCGTTCGCTTATTCCAGGACAGATCCAGTTTGGTGTACGACAAGGCTGTACACTACGCCGCTCTTCAGTCTGTTGATAACGATCATACTGTGGCCGATCTAACGACGCCCCGTGAATGACACAGAGGCAGTGTAGTGGAGATGAGGGGGCCATTCGGACACTGAGCACTCTCCGAAACACACATTACTACGAGGTCGATGGCACTGGATAATGTGGTCCCAGTTTCCCCCCCCCCCCCCCCCCCCCCCCCCCGTGTGTCGCTCCACTCACATCCGTCTTGGAGAACGACATGATTAACTGGGGTCGGAAACTTCGAAACGATGATGATGATGATGATGATGATGATGATGATGATGATAACTGGTTCACTGATGGGATTCGAACCCACCGGGCCTCCAGTCAACTGTGCGTGGGTCGTGGTAATAATGGTGATAATAAGAAAAATAATAATGATAATGATAATAACACCAATGGTAACAATAATAATAGTAATAATAATGATATGATACTACTACTACTACTACTACTACTACTACTACTACTACTACTGTTAATGAAGATGATGACGACGATGATATAGCAATGTGGATTTGTATAGCGCTTATTCTCCAAATAAGGCCCTCAGCGCTTTACAATGTTTTTAATGAAAAAAAAAAAAAAAAAAAAAAAAAAGATGATGAACACACACACACACACACACACACACACACACACACAAGTTGTTGCATGGGATTTCGGAAAACTTAACATCTTGCGAGATGCATTACGGATTTCCCGCAGCTGTTTAGCGGTTGCGAGGTTTGCACAACGGAGAAATCTGAGGGTATTTTCATATTCAACTATGCGAGATTGGAAATAATAAATTATCGCACGTGATTCCAAAAATGCGTTTTGTGTCTTTATTTATTCATTTGTTCATTCATCATCTTGTGATTTCATTGTCTTGTAATTTCATTATCTTATAATAATTGTCTTATCATTATTATCTTTTACTCACCACTATTACTGTTGCGACAAGTTATATATATGATAGTCAGTCGTGTTCGTCTATGACCATCATAACAGCAGAGGAGGCAACTACTGTTCCGACTATTTGGGCTAGAATTTGATTATAGTGGAGAGTGTCTTGCCCAAGTACATCCCCACTCTCTCGGCCAAGAGGGTTTTAGGACAGTCGGCGTTGGGATGGTTCCCAAAGGCCAACTAGCCCACAAAGGCTGCAGCACAAAGAGCCAGTGCGAGTTTTGCCTCCAAGTTTGAGAGTCATAGTCCTTCACAAAAGACTAAGCAGCTGTAAATGGTTTCCCATTGACTGGAGAAACCATTGATAATACAGCTCTCACTTTGCTGTTGGCCCAAATGTAAACTTATGTCAATCTGTGATATAAGCTGAGTGTTGGGCCTAGCGACAAGTTGTGCTACGGGCAAAACAGCAGATGCAGCTGTTTCCAACGCCGATCCTGTTGCTAAAATTATCTTATTTCTAATAAGAATTTCTTGCAGTTCTGAGTAGAGCAAACAAACATTCGGTGTATCAAAATAATCCATTGCATATATTCACGGCAGTCATTATTTTATTTTTTTTTTGTTAAACTACTACTTTATTTTGTTTGTTGATTTACTTGTTTATTTCCTTGTTAATAAAAAAAAAAAACCCACATAAAAACAACAACAAAATCCTGCTACTGCTGCTGTTGTTGATACCCCCACACTATCATCACCATAACTATTACTACTACTGCAACTACGACTACAATGACGACAACGACTGCTGCAACAGCCACCACCACCACCACCACCACCACCACCACCACCCTTAGCTCGCAAGCTCCAAGACAAGTACGTATCGCTGTTCTGAATGTCACGGTAGCATTGAGCACTAGAGACACAAACCACATTGCGTTGCTTTTTTTTTTCTTCTTCTTCTTTTTTTCTTGCTTTTTTTCCCCCCCTTCCCTTTTTGGGCAAGGGGGAAGGGGTTGGGGCTCAGACACGATGGATGCCCTCAGCATCCCGAATTACTGTCCCCTTCCATCATCAACCTTTTGAAGCCGGCTCTGGACTCTGTCACGTCTGGAATCCCAGGACCATCGAGAGACAGCCCGAGTGCCAATGCTAAAAAAAAAACAACAACAAAAAAACAAAAACAAACAAACAAAAAAAAAACTCACCAAGGAAAGAAAGAATACACAGAAAGGAAGGAAGAAAGATAGAAAGAAAAGAAGACCAACGGAGTGAAAAAAAGAAGGAACATGAGAAAAAGAAAGAAAAGAAGAAAGAAAGAAAGAAAGAAAGAAAGACAGAAAGAAAGAAAAAGAAGGAAAGAAAGAAAGAAACCGCAACGTGGCCTATAAAGGGAGGTGGTGACGAAAGACGAGACTGAATAGAAAAAAAAGGAAAAACAGAAATGAAGAAAGGAATGAGGGAGGGAGAAAAAGAACACACAAAAAGAAACAGACAAGAAACGAACAACAATTTAAAAAAATAACAGAAAAATCAACTGCAAAACAGTATAATAAAGAAAGCTGCAAATTCAAAAAGCAAAAAAACAACAACAAAAAAACAAACAAAAAAAACAACAACAACAAAAAACATATGACAGAAAGAAAGTAAGAAATATAGGAAGGAAGAAAGAAAGAAAGGCATAGGAAAAAATGAAAGAAAGAATGAAAGAATGAAAGAAAGAAGGAAGGAAATAAAGAACGAATGCAAGAAAGAAAGAAAGGGAGCAATACTTTACACAAAGGAGAATTTAGATAAAGGAAAAGTGAAAGGAAAGAAAGAGGAACAGTTATCAAAGAGGAAGAAAGCACGAATATTTTTTTCCCTAAAAGGAAAAAAAAACAACAACAACAAATATTAGAAACTGACTGACAAAACAGAAAATAACTAAGTGACCGACTAACGAACCAACTTACTAACGAACCAACCAAACAACCAGCCCAACAACCAACTAACCCCATTCACCCTTTCCCCCCGTGTATGACTGGAAAATCAAGCTGAGAGTTCAAGTTATTGGGATGAGGTCCCCATTGTGCAGCACTTGGCGCGCTGAAAAAAAAAAAAAAAAAAAAAGAACCCATGGCAACAAAAGTGTTGTCCTCTGGCAAAATTCTTGTAGAATAAACATGTTCTGACAGGTACATTAATCTATGTCTATGCACTCAAGGCCTAACTAGCGCGCTGGGTTATGCTGCTGTCAGGCAAATGCCCAGTAGATGTGGTGTTCTATATATGGATTTGTCCGAACGCAGTGACGCATCCGTAAGAAACTGATACTGAAACTGTTGTATTTCGCATGCAACTGAAACTGAAACTGTGGCATTCGGCATGAAACTGAAACGGTTGCAATCGGCATGAAACTGAAACTGAAACTGTTGCAATCGGCATGAAACTGAAACTGTTGCATTCGGCATGAAACTGAAACTGTTGCATTCGGCATGAAACTGAAACTGAAACTGTTGCATTTGGCATGAAACTGAAACTGTTGCATTCGGCATGAAACTGAAACTGAAACTACCCCCTAACGATGACTTTGTCTGGGTTGGCTCTCAAGGTCTGAACACCGCGTTGGGTTTATGCACAGGTCAAACATCCGCTCCTATTTTTCTGATTCAAAGCAGACGGAGGTAGCTTATATGGATCAGTCCGCACTCTTTGACACCTCCTTGAAAATGAAACTTGTCAGGAATTTAGACGGGCGCAATAGCCGAGTGGTTAAAGCGTTGGACTGTCAATCTGAGGGTCCCGGGTTCGAATCACGGTGACGGCGCCTGGTGGGTAAAGGGTGGAGATTTTTACGATCTCCCAGGTCAACATATGTGCAGACCTGCGAGTGCCTGAACCCCCTTCGTGTGTATAATTATGCAAGCAGAAGATCAAATACGCACGTTAAAAATCCTGTAATCCATGTCAGCGTTCGGTGGGTTATGGAAACAAGAACATACCCAGCATGCACACCCCCGAAAATGGAGTATGGGTAAAAACGGTCATACACGTAAAAGCCCACTCGTGTGCATACGAGTGAACGCAGAAGAAGAAGAAGAAGTCAGGAATTTACCACAACTTACACGAAAGTGGGTGGGTTAAAATCATCGAATTTGAGAACACCATGGGAGCAGGACATAAAAGCCAGAAACTTTGAGACAGATAGCTTTCTTTTTTTACTCTTCTGTGTTTCGAATGATGCACAAGGATGAGGATGTTGGTGATGCTAATAAGGAGATCTGTTTCGGAGATGGTAGACTTTGATACAAGGCTGCACTCTGTGCTTCCCTTTTCCCATGGTATACCAATGCGTCAGCCAACCTCTGTGGATACAGGAACCAGGAGAGTTGGTCAGGAACTTTAAGCAACAGTCTCCAGAATGCACCCATATAAAGTGAGTACTGTTCCGCTGTGTGGTTCCAGCCTTCTTCTTCTTCTTCTTCCTCCTCCTCCTCCTTCCACTCCCTGGCTATGCAGTTCCAACGTTAACTCTCTGCATACGAACGGCGAAAGAGAAGACGTTAACAGCGTTTCACCCCAATTACCATCATCAAAATATTGAAAGCGGAAGGCTCTTATACTGAAGATGTGAATGTTGACAAAGAATACCACAAATCTGACGACAGAAGCTAAAGTCTGGGTCATTCAGACACCCACTGGACATCCGAGGGGTCTGTGTAGAGGAGAAGAGAGGACTGGCCGTACTGAGTGAGTTAACTCGTGAGCATGAGTGGGCTATTACGTATCTCACCGTTTTCACCTTCGCCAGGTGGGCAGTCATTCTCCGTTTTCAAGGGTGGGTGCCTGCCGGATAAATATGATTTTGTTTCCATAACCCATTGAACGCTGACATAGACTACGGGATCTTTAAGGTGCGAGTTTGATCCTGTGCATGCAGATGCACGCGAAGGGGGTTCATGCACTAGCAGGTCTGCAAAGTATGTTGACCTGGGAGATCGGAAAAAAAAATCCACCTGTAACCAAGCAGGCGGCATTACTGGGTTCCAGTCTTTCCGTCTGAGTCCATGTCACAATCTTCACATGGGTGACTAACCCTGTCACAATCTTCACGTGGGTGACTGTCCCTGGCACCATCTTCACATGACTGGCACAATCTTCACATCAGTGACTGCCCCTGTCACAATCTTCACGTGGGTGACTGCCCCTGTCACAGACTTCGCATGGGTGACTGTCCCTGTCACAGACTTCGCATGGGTGACTGTCCCTGTCACAGTCTTCACATGGGTGACTGCCCCTGTCACAATCTTCACATGGGTGACTGTCCCTGGCACAGTCTTCACATGGCTGGCACAATCTTCACATGGGTGACTGTCCTTGGCACAATCTTCACATGGCTGGCACAATCTTCACATGGGTGACTGCCCCTGGCACCATCTTCACATGGCTGGCACAATCTTCACATTGGTGACTGTCCCTGTCACAATCTTCACGTGGGTGACTGCCCCTGTCACAATCTTCACGTGGGTGACTGTCCCTGTCACTATCTTCACATCGGTGACTGCCCTTGTCACAATCTTCACATGGGTGACCGTCCCTGTCACAATCTTCACGTGGGTGACTGTCCCTGGCCGCAAAAGAGGAGACAACAAAGACAGGAAGAAGAAAAAGGAAAGGTAAAACACGGAGGGGCTGAGAGAAGAAAGAAACGAAAGAAGGAAAGAAAATCACCAAGCGGTTTTGGGGTTTGGGTGGATGAGAGGGGTATGGGATACGGGAGGGGGGGGGATGAAAGACCAAGGAAATGAATTGGAAGAACAAAACCCCTAGTTGCCGAGGTCTCGCACATGGCTGACACTGTAAGGGAGGAAACCGGAAGCGACAATTCACCGCGAACGGGCGACGGAACTTGGAATAAAGGGGAGACGATAGGAAATGGGAGGAAATAAGTATCCTCTCCTCCACGTGTATGTGGAGGGTAAGGGTAAGGATGTTTCTTCTATAACAAAAAAAAAAAAAAAAAGGAAAGAAAAGAATAAAGAACAAAATAAAACAAAACAAAAATGCAAGTTGGCACAACAAAGAAAAGAAAATGGGGAAGAGAGA
>NC_134886.1:4389529-4402029 GCF_041734735.1 Babylonia areolata
CCTCCCCCTCTCTCTGTATCTCTCCCCCCCTCTCTCTCCTCTCTCTCTCACTCCCCCCTCTCTCTCTCCCCCTCTCTCTCTCCCTCTCTCTCCCCCTCTCTCTCTCTCCTCTCTCTCTCACTCCCCCTCTCTCTCTCCCTCCCTCTCTCTCCCCCTCTCTTTCCCTCTCTCTCATTTTCGCTTTTTTTTAGCTTTATTCCCTCTTTAGGGCGAGGGCTGGATGTAAAAAAGCATGTTACTTGCTTATCTATTACCCTCGATAATAAAGATTTTGTCTTGTCTTGTCTCTCCCCCTCTCTCTCCCTCCCTCCCTCCCTCTCCCTCTCTCTCTCCCTCCCTCCCCCCTCTCTGTCTCTCTCTCCCTCCCTTCCCCCTCTCTCTCTTCTTGTGTTACTTTGTGTTCCTTTTGTATCTCCGCTGTTTCCGTGTGTTTCCGATTTTTTTTTTTTTTATTTTATTTTTTTATCTTTCCCCGTTCATGTGAATCAAAATGGGCGCTTTTCCATGCTTAGTACAAGATTAAGCTATACCATGCTCCCTTGGAATTGCGTTATTCATTATGTATTGTTCCGCTTACAATAAGTATGCTTTTGTGGAATTGTCAATATTTAGAGCATAATTATGTTTACCCATTAATTTCTGATGCACAAAGTATATACATTTTGTATCTGTAAACCTTTGTCTGAATAAAAAAAAAAAAAAAAAAATTGGGGGGAAAAAAAAAAGACCACGACATTGAGGAGTTATGAGAGATGTACTATGCACTGGCAGGAAAAAAAGAAAAGAAAAAGCAGTCAGTTTTGACACCACTGAAGGTTACTTTTCTGCCGACGGAACGGCCAGAAAGTAGCACTGACTCTTTTGAAACTCACCGATGGAATCCCAAATCTGACTGCAGGAACTTCCGCGTGTGCCATGCCAGTCTCTGGAACAGCTTTGACAACTCGTCTGAAATTTGTCTTGTCAGATTTCGGAAACGAGATCGGTCTGATGAGATGTTCGTTTGAGCCTGGATCACTCTTTTTTTTGTGGAACTTGGTAGTGTATTGGTTTAAATAATCTTTATTTATTCAACAATACACATGATTACAATGCAATGAATGACAAAAGAGCATCAACAAGCTTAAAGTTTATACTGTGCTCACAACGTTGCACTTCAATTTTATCATGACGGCTGATGAACCATATTATGACTTGTATCAAATAACATTCATAAACAGTAAGTAATGAAATAATGAAATAAAACAAATAAACAAACAGTAAATAATATAGTAAAATAATGCTAATATCAATATTAACATGAGATTAAATTTATTATCACCAGAGTAATTGGCCTAATAGAAGAAAAACACGAAGAAGAAGAAGAACATTTAGAAGAATGGTGGGTAAGGTGGTGGGGGAGGGGGAACAGAGGGGAGAGGAGAAATTCTAACAGATCATTGGCCAATCCATTCAACTTTGAATATTTGGTCAGTCAAATAAATCCAACATATATTTTACGAATAGAATCATGTTGTACCCTTTCTTCACAATACTTTGGTAGTGTATTGCTGCGAAGCGCGCCAGTTTTTGTGCCACCTGGTAGTGTATTGCTGCGAAGCGCGCCAGTTTTTGTGCCATCTGGTAGTGTATTGCATCGAAGCGCGCCAGTTTTTGTGCCACCTGGTAGTGTATTGCTGCGAAGCGCGCCAGTTTTTGTGCCACCTGGTAGTGTATTGCTGCGAAGCGCGCCAGTTTTTGTGCCACCTGGTAGTGTATTGCATCGAAGCGCGCCAATTTTTGTGCCACCTGGTAGTGTATTGCTGCGAAGCGCGCCAGTTTTTGTGCCACCTGGTAGTGTATTGCTGCGAAGCGCGCCAGTTTTTGTGCCACCTGGTAGTGTATTGCTGCGAAGCGCGCCAATTTTTGTGCCATCTGGTAGTGTATTGCATCGAAGCGCGCCAGGTTTTGTGGCACCTGGTAGTGTATTGCTGCGAAGCGCGCCAATTTTTGTGCCACCTGGTAGTGTATTGCTGCGAAGCGCGCCAGTTTTTGTGCCACCTGGTAGTGTATTGCATCGAAGCGCGCCAATTTTTGTGCCACCTGGTAGTGTATTGCATCGAAGCGCGCCAGTTTTTGTGCCACCTGGTAGTGTATTGCATCGAAGCGCGCCAGTTTTTGTGCCACCTGGTAGTGTATTGCTGCGAAGCGCGCCAGTTTTTGTGCCACCTGGTAGTGTATTGCTGCGAAGCATTCTGTATAGTAATTTTGTTTCTGAAGAGTTGTTTTGTATAATAAACTCTTAGCCTCTGGGAAAAGATAGAGACGTGTACGTAAATATGTACATTCATACATGCATCCATCTATCCATCCATATAGACATGCGTGCACGCATATATCCATCCATCCATCCATGAACACATACATACATACATACATACATACATACATACATACATACATACATACATACATACATACATGCATGCATGGATACACACTCCCTCCCCTCCCCTCCTCCCCCCCCAGTGTTCTGGGATCTATTTTCCTGTCTGGGATTTTCAGCTGGGGATAAAGGGATTATCAGTCCGGGCCGTTCGCTCTTGGAATAGCAATCTCCTCAAGTCCTTCTGCTACAGTTTTCCCGATTATACCCCCCACCCCCACCCCCACCCACCCCACCCCATCCCACCCCCAGCCCCCTTCGCTCTCCCACTAGTGGTGTGTGTGTGTGTGCAAGAAACTTCCACGGGGCACGTGCAAGAAAGCAAGAATGAAAAGAAAGTTTGAGAAAACTGTTTCTTTACAAGCTTAGTCTCTATCGATCTGACATCTATTCTCCCGAAAGAACAGCTTTGCTGGCGGTTTCCATTGAAAACAGCCTGCCTGTGCTGGCTGATTCTTTTTACAAGCCACGAAAGCACAGCAGTCTGGAATGTAGTTGTAGTAGTAGTAGTAGTAGCAGCAGTGGTACATTCCCTACAACATACTCGAGTCAACAACCTTCTACCACACCACCAACTGCCCTGAGACCAAAGACATATCTCAGCCCCCCCCCCCCCCACTCCCCCACCCCAACACCACCCTTCCCCTCCCCACTTTTGGCCGTCAGAAAATTGAATCATGGCGGTCTCCTCATTGTTGTTGCGATCGTCAATCAGGCCGAGCGAGGGGCGAAGTGAGAAATGTTTCACCTCTGTGTCCAATTTACTCCCCCCCCCCCCCCCCGCCCCCCCATCCGACCAACCTGGACTTCTCCTCCTCGCCCCGCCGTTAACGGGCACGGCGCAGGGTAAACAGTGTTTATCGGCGATACGTCGGCGTTGAAGGTGTCGGCTGGGCGATTGAAGCCAGAGAGTGGACTTAAGTCCGCCCCCACCCCCCCCACCCCCCCCCCCCCGCAACCCACCTCCCCAGTCAAAAGGCCAGTGATTAGGTCGAGGGGGATGTGTGTGTGGGGGGGTTGTGATCAGGGGCCGGGGGGGTGTAGACTGTGGCTCGAGCTGATTAATCTGTCGTAAATATCAATAGCGCGCGGACCACACGTTTACCCCCACCCCCACCCCTCACCATCCGACCAGAGCGTTTTAGTCATTGACCAAACTTTGTCCGCGCAGACTCACAAGAAGACGGGCGGCTGACGTTCGCCTTGGAATCTTCAAGAAGGAAAGAAAAAACACACACAAAAAAACCCCAAAAAACATCAGAAAAACAAATATCGAGAGTGAATGATACAGGGTGGTGACGGGGGTGGTATGAGGGGTATGTGTGTGTGCGTGTAAGGGGGTAGGCTTGTTGAGGAGAACTGGGGAGGGACCTAGGGGTGTGGGTGGTGTGGGGGAAAAAAGGTGGGGGGTGGGGTGGGGCTATGGTGAGTTGGGGGGGGGGGTTGTAGGGGGGTGGAGGGTGGAGGTGGGCTGAATGTACAAAGAGTGTGAAAGACAAGTGTAGAAAGACTAATCAGCACTTTGACAACCCAACACTGAGCACAGATCTCGGCTCACTTCTCTCCTCTACAGTCCCCCCCCCCCCCCCCCCGCAACCCCCCTCCCGTGTCCCCCACAACCTCAACGCCTTGCGGCTCAAGCAAGAATCAATGTTGATCCCTCTGATTAAGCGTGTAAACATGTCGGCCATGTGTGGAGGGATAAAGAGAGTCTTGCTGACCTCCCCTTGATCGTGCCCGACCCTTTCAGCGAGGAGTGATAAAGTGGACACAGCGGTTTAAGCCGTCAGACCTCGCTCGGGAGGAGGGAGTGCCTGACTGAGAACCGCCATAGATTGTTTCATTCATTGATTCTGTGGATTTCTTGATTGTTTAAAACCGGTTTACCAGCAAAACGGTATGCTCGGCAACTGTTGACAACGAGAAGTTGAACCTTTTGCGCAGAGTATCAGGTCAACGATACACTCATGGGAGTGGCAAAAGGGTGGCATTTTTGACTCACTTGTGTAAACAAAGTGAGTATGTTTTAACCCGGTGTTCGGTTGCCTCTCTGTGTGTGTGTGTGTGTGTGTGTGTGTGTGTGTGTCTCTGTGTGTCCGTGGTAAACTTTAACATTGACATTTTCTTTGCAAATACTTTGTCAGTTGACACCAAATTTGGCATAAAAATAGGAAAAAATTCAGTTCTTTCCAGTCATCTTGTTTAAAACAATATTGCACCTCTGGGATGGGCACAAAAAAAAATAATTAAAAAAGAAGCCTAATTATATGCAAACTACATTTACTGTTATATTTATATTTTTTGTATTCTCTAAACTTGGCACTTTGACCTCTTATTCTGACACAACAACAAGAGGAGTCATTATTGTCATTTTTTGTTTGTTTGTTCAAACAGGAACTTCATTTGCTAAGCATGGAATTTTTATTTATTTTGCAAATGTTTTGGTGCAGATAGTAAAAAAAAAAAAAGGGAAATTACTCTGTAATTAATGCTAGGGGACTTAATTTATCACAAGTGAGTCTTGAAGGCCTTGCTTCTCTTGTTTTGTTTGTTTGATGCTTGTTTTTATTGTTTTATTTGTTTGTTTGGTTTTGTTTTTTTTTAAACCCCATCGTCTGCGCCGTTTCGTTGGCATTACTCCCCACACCGCTCATTCGGAGTTTCCCCCCCTTCCGCCCCCACCCCCCCTCCACCTCCCTGCACACCCACACCTTGTTTCTTCGTCTGTCCACAGGAACTATCGATATCAGGCCACCAGGAAGATGCCAGAGTTATTCTTGCTGACCAAGAAAGATATTGGAGACTGCGTTTCAAAAAAAAAAATGCTGAGGTTTGAAAAGAATACAGAACTGTGAGTGAAAAAAAACAACAGGAACAAAAGAAAAAAAGAAGAAAAAAAAAGAAAAGAAAAAAGAAATCAAAACAACCCCCCCCCCCACCCCCTCAAGAAACCCCCCAAAAAAACACAACCCTGCCCTGCACCCTTCTCAAAACTCTTTTTGGTAACATCCACATCTCTCTTCCCCTTCCCCCCACCACGCACACACACACACACGCCACGTTGTGAACATTCTACTCAATCCGTTTTCAGGGGGACAAATAATTTATGTGGTTGCTGCCATCATTCTGACAGCTCACTTGGTAGTGTTATGAATGCGAGATCGTAGGATTGGGTTGGTGTGTTTTGGGTGTGTGTCGTGTGTCCGTGCGCTAAGCCGGCGCACGCAGTGTGTGTGTGTGTGAGAGAGAGAGAGAGTTCATCAGAACTTCCGAAGGCTCACTTTTCCATCTCTCACAACTAATTTCTCAGCAACTTCTCAACCTTAACCGTGATAAGGACTGACCCACTGACGGATTATCGATAATCTCTGGCCCCTCCTATACCTCTTTCTTTCCTGACCGTCCGACCGGACGTCAAGCTTCGGCCAAGATCAATACAGGGAAGACCGCTCGGGTTTTGACCGCCATGTCCAAGACGTTATTCGGCTGATCACCTTACTTTGACACTGTCGTGTTTTACACCATGCTCTGACTTGACTCTACCGACGCCCGCCAGGACCCACTGTCATAGTAGATATCTGTATCATAGTCCCCCGCGATTTCCGAAACGGTAAGGCATCGCGTGTGCTGTCGCGTTTGATTTGGCAGCCACATTCCGCCTTCGGAGAGGACACCTCAAGCCGAGTTGATGGCTGTAGCAGACTGAACAATCTCAGTCATTCCAAAAGTAATTATGAACTGGCTGCAAGCATCTTGTCTCGTCACACGCAGGTCTCATTTTGACGTCTGGGTATTTTCGGTACAAAAAAAAAAAAGGTGCCTGATGTATCAGCGTCTCTTCAGCTGTAAGTCAAACGGTAGACAAAATCAGTAAGTGAAGAAACCGAGACATTCGATTGCTGAAGAATGACAGAAAGAAAGAAAATGAAATCATCAACCGCACGCACACACTCGCACTCACAAAGCATAAAAAAATCATACTTGCGCTCTCTGTCTCTGTCTGTCTGTCTGTCTCTCTGTATCTGTCTCTCTCTGTCTGTCTGTCTGCAACAGTTGTTTCCTTTATCTTACTTGCGTTGCTTTTGTGAGCAGTCTAATTATTTTAAAAATATGTTCATTCATTGTTACATGAAAGAACCTTCGTCACACACTGTTTTGATCACGAATGAGTCCAGACTGAAACTAGTTCTTTCTAATGTCTTTGTGTACAATGAAACAAACATGAACTTCATCTTCCGATTTCCATATGATGTATCATTTCCATCTGTATGTGTTTCCTTATCAGCTGATATTCATCTTTTAAGATTTTTAAACGCTTTAACTCTGAGACGAAATCTTACGAGGTTATCCCAGTGCCACATATTAGCGAAGCAAACTTTCCTGTTTGTAATGAATATTTTGAAATAACTAAACCATTCATAATTATCATCATTCTCTATCTCAGAGTGCGGCAATACTTGTTTGCTACATAAGATATGTCTGTCTCTATAATGCGGCCATAAAACTGGAGTCGCAAACAGTGCGCTGGCTTCGCCGCACAGTCCCTGAAATTTTTTTCTAACTAGAGTTTTTGAACATTAATCACCCAGTTGAAAAAGCCACATTCGTTTTGAAATTGAAAAAAAAAATCACACACATCAAAAACCAAACAGCAACAACAACAAACAAACAAATAAGTCAGTATGCCTGTCAACAAAGTGTAGGCACAGGAAGTGCAACAAGTTCCCGCCAATGTCCAACAACAATAATATTTGACTGATGTTCTGATTTGCAGTGGGTAACATCGAGTTCCCCCCTCCATAAAGCTGTTTGGTTGAGGCCTGCATGGGGCACATTCAAGTATCGTTTCATGGCAAACGTGCAAACGACTTATTGTTTGCTTGCATTATTCTTCCAAGCTCCGCGCTTCAGCAACGTATGAAGTGTTTCTGTGGAAAGGAAGACATAAAAACGTGAAGTGATGACCTAGAGGTAACGCGTCCGCCTAGGAAGCGAGAGAGAATCAGAGCGCGCTGGTTCGAATCACGGCTCAGCCGCCGATGTTTTCTCCCCCATCCACTAGACCTTGAGTGGTGGTCTGGACGCTAGTCATTCGGATGAGACGATAAACCGACGTCCCGTGTGCAGCATGCACTTAGCGCACGTAAAACAAACAAAAAAAACAACAACAACAACAAAACCACGGCAACAAAAGGGCTGTCCCCGGCAAAATTCTGTAGAAAAATCCACTTCGATAAGAAAAACAAATAAAACTGTACGCAGGAAAAATATTTTTAAAATGGGTGGCGCTGTAGTGTAGCGACGCCCTCTCCCTGGGGAGAGCAGCCCGAATTTCACACAGAGAAATCTGTTGTGATGAAAAGAAATACAAATACAAATAGATTTGGTGAAAATGAAAGAAAGAAGTAAGAAAAGGGGGAATGGGGGAATTAAAGAAGGAAGGAAGGAAGGAAAACAGAAAGGAAGGAACGGGAGGAAGGGAAGAATGAAACAGGCCGAGAAAAGGAAGAGAAAAAAAGAAAAAAAAAAATGTATGGAGAGCGAGAGTGACATACATAGAGACAACGATGTTTTTCCTTCTCACAATACTGAGAGGCAGACTTTCAAAATCAAAGGCACAGATTATATATATATATATATATATATATATATATATATATATATATATCGTTTTTATCATAAACACGAGTGTTATCAAACACAAAGTGTGTATAGTATGGTAAAGTCTCTCTCTCTATATATATATCGTTTTTATCATAAACACGAATGTTATCAAACACAAAGTGTGTATAGTATGGTAAAGTCTCTCTCTCTCTCTCTCTCTCTCTCTCTCTCTCTCTCTCTATATATATATATATATATATATATATATATATATATATATCGTTTTTATCATAAACACGAGTGTTATCAAACACAAAGTGTGTATAGTATGGTAAACAGACTTTGACACGAGGGGTTTATGTAAATAATGATAATGATTAACCCAAACCAAAACGTGTACAAAAGCAGATCGAAATCAAAAGCCCCACAAAATAAACTAACTGTGAATGACGTCTTGTCGACAGAATCAACGACAGTTGAAGGCTAGCAGAGCAATAGCTGGTGTTGATGATGAGAGGTAATAAAGTCTCTCGCTTCAATTTGTGTGTCTGCAAGTTTCCAAAACAAACTGGGATCTGTAGCTCAAAGTTTTGCCCCAGACTTGTTTATTTTTGTAACATCTTCCCCCCCCCCCCGCAGCCCCCCCACACCCCCGCCACCCCTCCACCCACCCACCCCCTTTTTTTCATGTCTGGGAGAAAGAAGTACCCATACTCATTTTTTTGTTTGTAATAAAGATAGTTCATAATTATTTAGACGAGTTTTTTGTTTGTATTAGTATTTGTATTTCTTTTCATCATCTTTCTACCTCCGTTTCTCTCTCTCTTCCTTCCTTCCTTCCTTCCTTCGGTTCTTCCTTCCGTCATTTCCCACTTCCTTATTTTGAAATTTCCTTCCTGTCTTCCTTCTTTTCTTTATCTCTCTCTCTCTCTCTCTCCCCCCCCCCCCCGTCTGTCTGTCTCTCCCTCTGTCTGTCTGTCTGTATGTCTCTCTCTCTCTCTCTCTCTCTCTCTCTCTCACGCTCCCCAAAACTCCCAATATATGTGTATGTGCCCATGACCGAAATGCATTAAACATTCATTCATTCATTCCTCTCCCTCTCTCTGTCTCTCTCTCTCTGTCTCTCTCTCTGTCTGTCTGTCTCTCCCTCCCCCAAACTCTCGATATTATGTATATATACCCATAGCCGAAATGCATTAAACATCCATTCATTCCCCCCACCTCTCTCTCTCTCTCCCCTCCCCCAACCCCCCCTCCATTCAAACACAAACGACGCACGAGAAGAGAATGAAGAGCTTCGTCATTCACGTCATCTTCACAACAACCAGACACCGCCATATTGTCAGGATAAACAACTCTGGTCTCCAGGGTAACAACAGATGGCCCTGGACTGGGCTCTTCATCGCCTTTTCCTCGGCCATCTTTACGGTGGTGCCAAAAGCACGACAGTCGTCGTCCCATTATGTACAGAACCTTTCTCATATTGGGGCTGGCCCCCCCCGTCATCATGTCCCCCCCCCCCCGCACCCCTCCCCCCCACCTCTCCCCCCCTACACCCCCCCCCCCCCACACCACGTCATGTCGGGGTACGGCGTTATTACGAGTTGTGAGCATTATCGTCATCATCAGTCGTGGCGATGACGTATTGCTGACAATATCCCATGTCTTGCTCTGCTCTCCTGTAGTTCCTCCCTGTCTTCCTTCCCCTTTCCTCCTCCTCCTCCTCCTTCCTCCTCCTCCTCCTTCTTCTTCTCCTTCTCTACCCTCCTCCTCCTCCTTCTTCTTCTTTAACCTCCTCCTCCTTCTTCTTCTTCTTTACTCTCCTCCTCATCCCCCTTCTTCTTTACCCTCCTCCTCCTCCCCCTTCTTCTTTACCCTCCTCCTCCTTCTTCTTTACCCTCCTCCTCCTCCCCCTTCTTCTTTACCCTCCTCCTCCTCCTCCCCCTTCTTCTTTACCCTCCTCCCCCTTCTTCTTTACCCTCCTCCCCCTTCTTCTTTACCCTCCTCCTCCTTCTTCTTTACCCTCCTCCGCCTCCTCTCCCTCATCCTCCCCCTTCTTCTTTACCCTCCTCCCCCTTCTTCTTTACCCTCCTCCCCCTTCTTCTTTACCCTCCTCCTCCTTCTTCTTTACCCTCCTCCGCCTCCTCTCCCTCATCCTCCCCCTTCTTCTTTACCCTCCTCCTCCTCCCCCTTCTTCTTCTTTACCCTCCCCCTTCTTATTTACCCTCCTCCTCCTCCCCCTTCTTCTTCTTTACCCTCCCCCTTCTTATTTACCCTCCTCCTTCTTTACCCTCCTCCTCCCCCTTCTTCTTCTTTACCCTCCTCCTTCTCTTACCCTCCTCCTCCTTCTTTACCCTCCTCCTCCCCTTCTTCTTCTTTACCCTCCTCCTCCTTCTTTACCCTCCTCCTCCCCCTTCTTCTTCTTTACCCTCCTCCTTCTTTACCCTCCTCCTCCTTCTTTAACCCTCCTCCTCCTTCTTTACCCTCCTCCTCCTTCTTTACCCTCCTCCTCCCCCTTCTTCTTCTTTACCCTCCTCCTTCTTTACCCTCCTCCTCCTTCTTTACCCTCCTCCTCCTTCTTTACCCTCCTCCTCCTTCTTTACCCTCCTCCTCCTTCTTCTTTACCCTCCTCCTTCTTCTTTACCCTCCTCCTCCTTCTTTACCCTCCTCCTCCCCCTCCTCCTTCTTTACCCTCCTCCTCCTTCTTCTTTACCCTCCTCCTCCTCCCCCTTCTTCTTCTTCTTCTTTACCCTCCTCCTCCCCCTTCTTCTTTACCCTCCTCCTCCTCCTTCTTCTTTTTTACCCTCCTCCTCCCCCTTCTTCTTCTTCTTTACCCTCCTCCTCTCCCTCCTCCTTCTTCTTTACCCTCCTCCTCCTCCTTCTTCTTTACCCTCCTCCTCCTCCCCTTCTTCTTCTTCTTTACCCTCCTCCTCCTCCCCCTTCTTCTTTACCCTCCTCCTCCTCCCCTTCTTCTTCTTCTTTACCCTCCTCCTCCTCCCCCTTCTTCTTCTTTACCCTCCTCCTCCTCCCCCTTCTTCTTTACCCTCCTCCTCCCCCTTCTTCTTTACCCTCCTCCTCCTTCTTCTTTTTTACCCTCCTCCCCCTCCCCCTTCTTTACCCTCCTCCTCCTCCTCTCCCTCATCCTCCTTCTTCTTCTTTACCCTCCTCCTCCCCCTTCTTCTTCTTCTTTACCCTCCACCTTCTCCTTCTTCTTTACCCTCCTCCTCCCCCTTCTTCTTCTTCTTTACCCTCCACCTTCTCCTTTACCCTCCTCCTCCCCCTTCTTCTTCTTCTTTACCCTCCACCTTCTCCTTCTTTTTTACCCTCCTCCCCTCCCCCTTCTTCTTTACCCTCCTCCTCCTCCCCCTTCTTCTTTACCCTCCTCCCCCTTCTTCTTTACCCTCCTCCTCCTCCCCCTTCTTCTTCTTCACCCTCCTCCTCCTTCTTCTTCTTTACCCTCCTCCTCCTCCTTCTTTACCCTCCTCCCCTTCTTCTTCTTCTTTACCCTCCTCCTCCTTCTTTACCCTCCTCCTCCTCCTTCTTTTTTACCCTCCTCCTCCTTCTTCTTCTTTACCCTCCTCCTCCTTCTTCTTTACCCTCCTCCTCCTCCTTCTTCTTTACCCTCCTCCTCCTTCTTCTTCTTTACCCTCCTCCTCCTTCTTCTTTACCCTCCTCCTCCTCCTTCTTCTTTACCCTCCTCCTCCTTCTTCTTTACCCTCCTCCTCCCCTTCTTCTTCTTCTTTACCCTCCTTCTTCTTCTTCTTTACCCTCCTCCTCCTTCTTCTTTACCCTCCTCCTCCTTCTTCTTCTTTACCCTCCCACTCCTCCTCCTTCTTCTTTTTCCCCTCCTCCTCCTTCTTCTTTACCCTCCTCCTCCTTCTTCTTCTTTACCCTCCTCCTCCTCCTTCTTCTTTACCCTCCTCCTCCTCCCCTTCTTCTTCTTCTTTACCCTCCTCCTTCTTCTTTACCCTCCTCCTCCTCCCCTTCTTCTTCTTCTTTACCCTCCTCCTCCTCCTTTTTTACCCTCCTCCCCTCCCCCTTCTTCTTCTTCCTTACCCTCCTCGTCCTTCTTCTTTACCCTCCTCCTCCTCCTTCTTCTTTACCCTCCTCCTCCTTCTTCTTCTTTACCCTCCTCCTCCTTCTTCTTTACCCTCCTCCTCCTTCTTCTTTACCCTCCACCTCCTCCTTCTTTTTTACCCTCCTCCCCCTTCTTCTTCTTTACCCTCCTCCTCCTTCTTCTTCTTTACCCTCCTCCTCCTTCTTCTTTACCCTCCTCCTCCTCCTTCTTCTTTACCCTCCTCCTCCTTCTTCTTCTTTACCCTCCTCCTCCTCCTTCTTCTTCTTTACCCTCCTCCTTCTTCTCCATCTTCTCCTCTTTCTTTATCTTATTCTCCAGTCTTTTGCTTTTGTCTTTTCAAACATCAAACATAAACACAGAAAATTCTTGTCCACATCCAATCTGCCGTGCCTT
>NC_134886.1:4439529-4452029 GCF_041734735.1 Babylonia areolata
TGTGGATTCTTTGTTTGTTTGGTTGGTTTTTGTTTTGTTATATATATATATATATATATATGTATATATATATATATATATATATATATATATATATATATATATATATATATATATGTATATATATATAAACGGATACCGCAAAAGGAAAAGATCTCTCTACCATGTTAACATTAGACGAGGCGATGAACTTGATGGCAAAAGCTTGATGGATCAGAAGCTTAAAGATGTCGAAAGAAAAGCACTCCTCACAGTGTTCAGACAGATTTAACATTTTCTTCTGTAACCACTTGATGGAATCTGTTTCATTGATGGATTAATAGCGGAGTTATTATGACGTGTTGTGGACTGTTAGCTGATACCATTTCCCTTGAAGGAAGGGCAGAACTTTTTGTTTGTTTTGTTTCAGTATTTGATTTCACCATATTCATTCTTTTATTCTAATGTTTGATTGATTGATATGATATGGATACTTATATAGCGCCTATCCTCGGTCGGAGACCAAGCTCTAAGCGCTTTACAAACACGGAGTCATTTGCACAACAGGCTGCCTACCTGGGTAGACTGAGCCGACTGACGGCTGCCACTGGGCGCTCATTATTCTTTTCCTGTGTCATTCAATAAGATTTAAGGCACGCGCACGTACACACTAAGACAGACATGTAACATTTAACAGACACGCAAACACACACACGCACAATTACAGATATACACATAGGCACAGACACAGACACAGACACACACACAGACACAGACACACAGATTCACCCATATGCACAGTCAATCACAAACTCATTCTCTCTCTTTATCTCTACCCCCCCCTCTCTCTCTCTCTCTCTCTCTTTCTCTATTCCATCCACTCCACACTTTGTCCCTCTACCTATTCCTCTCACACACGTATGTACATGCACAAACAGACATACATACCGACCGTTATAATAAATGTCTCTCTCCTTTTTTTTTTCGCTGTTTGCGCACACTCAAAATGTAGACACTAACGGTGACTGATAGAAAATGTTACCGGGACACATAAGTTGACACTACATCCACAAGCAAACTACAGATATTACACCCACCACCACCACCACCACCAGCCTGCCTCGTTCTAGTATTTGCACAGACAGAAACCATAGCCAGGCGCTAGAGACTGTGTGACAGAGGAGTGCCTAGTTCTACGAATACATACTTGTCTGGTCTGTATGCAGAGAAGGGAAGACGTTCTCTTATTTGTCGTTATATTTGCACACACAGAAATGAACTGCGAGTACTGAGACGTAACAGTATACTTCGCTTTAATATTGTTTTAATTATATCTATCCAGTTCATCTTATTTCTATCGTATTTTATGTCACTGTTGTATCTTTCGATAACTATACAAGGGGTCGCCGGTTCAAACTAGAATCACCGTCCTCTCTGATTCCGACTGGAGGTAACCAAGATATGTACAGAAGTAAAATTGATGTATGTTGTACCTCGTGTCTGGTTCTCACACACGCGCGCGTGCGCACACACGCACTCACAGACACACAGACACAGACACAGACACAGACACACACACACACACACACATATATATATATATATATATATATATATATATATATATATATATATATATATATATATATATATAATATAGTATACAGTACGTTCTCTCTCTCTCTCTCTCTCTTTGTTGTATATTGTGCGGTCGCCTGGACTATATATATATATATATATATATATATATATATATATATATATATATATATATATATATATATATATCAACAACAGTAGGCTCTTCATGTCTTTAAAACTTGTATTCTAAAAAAAAGCAGCAAATTTTCGCTGCAAGAAGCTGATTTTACAGGGAAAAATTTGCTGCTTTTTTTTAGAATACAAGTTTTAAAGACATGAAGAGCCTACTGTTGTTGATATTTTAAAAATATTTTACCGGTCTTGGTATTTACCTCAGTGCTTTCTGCAAGGAGCGGAGCCCAGGACACGAAGAGAGTGTATATATATATATATATATATATATATATATATATTATATATATATATTACTGAATAACAGCCCTCCATCTCTTTCCTCTTTCTTTCGCTTTCTCTCTCTCTCTCTCTTTATTTTCAATAACTATATCCCCGCTCTCGTTGCCATGGGTTCTCTTTCAGGGCTCCACGTCCGTGCTGCACATCCGAACGACCAGACGCTCAATTTGATTTTGACTGATTGATTGATTGATGTGGATACTTATATAGCGCCTATCCTCGGTCACTATATAAGTATCCACATCAATCAATCAATCAGTCAAAATCAAATTGAGCTCTAAGCGCTTTACATACACGGGGACATTTGCACCACAGGCTGCTGCCTACCTGGGTAGAGTCGACTGACGGCTGCCACTGGGCGCTCATCATTCGTTTCCTGTGTCATTCAATCCGATTTCAGACGCACACATATACACACTCAGACAGACATGTAACATTTTACGTGTATGACCGTTTTTATTTATTTACCCCGCCATGTAGGCAGCCATACTCCGTTTTCGGGGATGTGCATGCTGGGTATATTCTTGTTTCCATAACCAACCGAACGCTGACATGGATTACAGGATCTTTAACGTGCGTATTTGATCTTCTGCGTGCGCATACACACGAAGGGGGTTCAGGCACTAGCAGGTCTGCACATATGTTGACCTGGGAGATCGGAAAAATCTCCACCCTTTACACACCAGGTGCACCGAGATTCGAACCCCAGGACCCTCAGATTGAAAGTCCAGCGCTTTAACCATTCGGCTATTGCAGCCAAACTTGGGAGAAAGGGCGAGAGCGGGATTCGAACCACAGACCCTCACAGACACTGTATTGGCTGGTGAGCGTCTTATCATTCTACCGTACCACCTTTCTCTGAAAAGTCGAACTTGTTGAACAATTAGTGAATGCTGCTGTTGAACAACTAAAGAATGGTGTTGAACAATTAAAGATTGCTGTTGAACAATCAAAATATTATTCAAACCACTGAACAACTAAATAATGCTGTTGAATAATGAAAGATTGCTGTTGAACAATCAAAATATTATTCAAACCACTGAACAACTAAATAATGCTGTTGAATAATGAAAGATTGCTGTTGAAAAATCAATATATTATTCAAACCACTGAACAACTAAACAATGCTGTTGATCAATGAAAGATTGCTGTTGAACAATCGAATATTATACAAACCACGGAACAACTAAATAATGCTGTTCAACAATGAAAGATTGCTGTTGAACAATCAAATATTATTCAAACCACTGAACAACTAAATAACGCTGTTGACCAATTAAAGATTGCTGTTGAACAATCAAAATATTATTCAAACCACTGAACAACTAAATAATGCTGTTGATCAATGAAAGTTTGCTGTTGAACAATCAATATATTATTCAAACCACTGAACAACTAAATAACGCTGTTAACGAATTAAAGATTGCTGTTGAACAATCAAAATATTATTCAAACCACTGAACAACTAAATAATTCTGTTGATCAATGAAAGTTTGCTGTTGAACAATCAAATATTATACAAACCACGGAACAACTAAATAATGCTGTTCAACAATTAAAGATTGCTGTTGAACAATCAAATATTATTCAAACCACTGAACAACTAAATAACGCTGTTGACCAATTAAAGATTGCTGTTGAACAATCAAAATATTATTCAAACCACTGAACAACTAAATAATGCTGTTGATCAATGAAAGTTTGCTGTTGAACAATCAATATATTATTCAAACCACTGAACAACTAAATAACGCTGTTGACGAATTAAAGATTGCTGTTGAACAATCAAAATATTATTCAAGCCACTGAACAACTAAATAATGCTGTTGAACAATGAAAGATTGCTGTTGAACAATCAAAATAATATTATTCAAACCACTGAACAACTAAAGAATGCTGTTGATCAATGAACGATTGCTGTTGAACAATCAAAATAATATTATTCAAACCACTGAACAACTAAAGAATGCTGTTGATCAATGAAATATTGCTGTTGAACAATCAAAATAATATTATTCAAGCCACTGAACAACTAAATAATGCTGTTGAACAATTAAAGATTGCTGTTGAGCAATATATTATTATTCAGACCACTCCAATATAACCCAGAGACAGGTTCACTTCAGTGCGAAATGTCTCAGCATTTTTCCCGTTCTTGCTTCAACCGCTCCTGCCACCTGTGTAAGCTTCTGCTGCCAGAGAAGCTGCTTTTAATTGGGTGAGCGTTTCTTCCAGAGTCCTGTTTGTCTTCTATCTGGTTACTTGTAACTCTGTGTGTGTGTGTGTGTGTGTGTGTGTGTGTGTGTGTGTGTGTGTGTGTGTGTGTGTGTGTGTATGTGTGTGTGTGTGTGTGTGTGTGTGTGTGTGTGTGTGTGTGTGAGTGTGGTATTTGTGCTTTTGTGTGTGTGTGTGTGTGTGTGTGTGTGTGTGTGTGTGTGTGTGTGTGTGTGTGTATGTGTGTGTGTGTGTGTGTGTGTGTGTTATTTGTGCGTTTGTGTTTCTCTCTCTGTGTGCGTGTGTGTGTGTGTGTGTGTGTGTGTGTGTGTGTGTGTGTGTGTGTGTGTGTGTGTGTGTGTGTATGTGTGTGTGCGTATGTGTGTGTGTGGGCGGGGAGGGGTATTTGTGTGTGTGTTTGTGTGTGTCAGTGTGGTATTTGTGTGTTTCTCTCTCTCTCTCTCTCCCTCTCTCTCTCTCTCTCCCTCTCTGTGTTTGTGTGTGTGTGTGAGGTGTGTGTGTGGTATGTGTGTGTGTGTGTGTGTGTGTGTGTGTGTGTGTGTGTGTGTGAGGTGTGTGTGTGGTATTTGTGTGTATGTGTGTGTGTGTGTGTGTGTGCGAGAGAGAGAGAGAGAGAGAGAGAGAGAGAGAGGAGAGTGGGTGTGGGGGGGGAGAGACAGAATTTCAGAGAGTTAGAATTATATAAACGAGGTGAGAAGAAAGACACATAAGTAGAGACAGCATGACATATGGAGAGGGACAGCGACAGTTAGAAGAAAAAAGACTCACAAAACACTCCAGTCCAACAATCCGGCAAAGGTTACATCAACACCAAAGTAACAGAGAGCAAGAAACCATAAGGAATATTTCTATGATAGTCAGTCGTGTCGGGACTATGACCATCAGAACAGCAGAGGAGGCAACTACTGTTCCGACTATTTGGGCTAGAATTTGATCATAGTGGTGGAGAGTGTTTTGCCCAAGTACATCCCCACTCTCTCGGCCAAGAGGGTTTTTAGGACAGTCGGCACTGGGATACTGAAGGAGTAAGTAACACGCAAACACTCAAATAAACAAACACATGTTTTCAATTATTAATAAACAGATAAATAAATGACTAGATATGATAATAAATGATTTCATGGATAACCCCACCCCACCCCCCGCCCCCCCCCCGACCCCCCACAAAACATAGACTGGATAAATACATAAACAAATAAATAAGTAACGAAATGAACAGATAAACAAACAAAGTAAATAACTAATAAATGAATCAAGAGATAAATAACAAAACATAAATTCCAATCAAATATTTCTTATAGCATCTTCTGTTCACGCAACGCGTTAAGTTCCAGTCAGAATCGCAATTATGTAGAAAGTCAAAGAGCTGCAAAAACACACGAAAGGGGGGGTGGGGGGGGGGAAGAAAGTAGTAAGTATGAGAGAAAGAAAAACATGAAAGAAACATTCAAAAACAAGCAAAACACAACATCAACATTATTATTATTATTATCATTCAACACCAAGCCGTCTATACTTGGTGGTTCATTCAGTACAAATCACGTTAAAAAAAAAAAGGGACCCTCCCCTCCCTGCCCCCCCCCCCCCCCCCCCCCCCCCACCCCCCACACACACACCCGTCCTCTCCCCACATCCCCCCTCCGCACACACACACACACACACACGCTATGAATTGCACGCCCCTGCTTATGTGTGTTTTATGTAGATTTCTGCACCTGTCACCAGTCCAAGAAACCATCCCCACGGTACATTCTATGCATCCTGTCTCTTCGCTACCCTGTCTTCCTGAGGTCCCAAGGTTTAAACGTCAAGAAAATGGAGGAATTAAAGCATCACGGAAGGGTTCATGTACTTTTTGTTGTTGTTTTTGTTGTTGTTGTTGTTGCGATAACTTGTATGTTGCTGCTGCTGCTGCTGCTGCTGCTGCAGTGTGTGTGTGTGTGTGTGTGTGTGTGTGTGTGTGTGTGTGTGTGTATGTATGCATGTATATATATATATATATATATATATATATATATATATATATATATATATATATATATATAATAAAAGTTTTCTATGAGGGCAAATAATCTTTTGGGACTCTATATCTATCTATATATCTATGAACATCTTCACACACACACACACACACACACACACACACACACACACACATACACACACACACACACATATATCTATATCTATATCTATCTATCTATATATATATATATATATATATATATATATATATATATATATATATGTGTGTGTGTGTGTGTGTGTGTGTGTGTGTGTGTGTGTGTATGTGTGTGTAAGTATGTGCATATATATATATATATATATATAGAGAGAGAGAGAGAGAGAGAGAGAGAGGGAGGGAGGGAGAGAGAGAGAGAGAGAGAGAGAGGGAGAGAGACAGACAGACAGACAGATATAGAGTCCCAGAGGATGATTTGCCCTCAAAGAAAATCCGTTTTATACTAGAAATAAAGTCCACATTGAACTTCTTATTCAATAACATTATTATTATTATTATTATTATTATTAGCTTTATCAAGTACTCCCTAACCGAAATGGACCCATCATTACCCCCCCTAGTTATTCACCATCATGGAAGTACAGAAAACAACTGTTCCAAATTCTGAGACACCAGAAAGACCAACAGCAACACCCCCACCCCCCCACACCCCCCCAAAAAAATTGTTTTAATTTTTAAAAACGATAAAAAAACACACACAGAAACAAACAAACAAACAAACGAACAAACAAAAATAAAAACCCGCCCCTTGTTCCTCAGACTGGAATGCAATGCCATCCTTTCAACTGAGAGCGGGGATACGATCTTAGTTTTCCATAGCTAATCGGAACACTTCGAGACTAACGTTTCTGCTTCAACATGTAAAAAGACTTTACTGAATCTTATTTAAGATGAGAGTGTTATACAAGATACTTTATGAATGCTGTGGAAAATGATGAAGACTCTGCATTGCAGATCAGATCAATGCCTGAATGTCAAACTGTAAGTACGCAGTATTGTTGAACTGGCAAAATATATCACAGAGAGAGAGACAGACAGACAGACAGACAGAGAGAAAGAGGGACAGGCAGGTATACTAGATACAGAGAACGAGAGACAGACAGACGAGGCAAAGGGAGAGACAGAGATAGTGAAAGAGGCCCATGACTCACGCGTTTTACAGTCAGAATTCCAGAGCAGAGAGAACATGACCCAAACCCATATGCACAGCCATTATACATGCACACAACGATAGCGCAAGACACATAATAATTTACATTTTTACGAGGAAGAAAAAGGAGCGCGAGTAGGCGGAAGAGAGACAGACAGACAGACGGACAGACGGACAGAGACAGACAGACAGACGGACAGAGAGAGACGGAGAGACAGAGAGAGAGATAAAGACATAAAGAGAGACAGAGAGAGACAGACAGACAGACTGACGGACAGAGAGAAACAGACAGACAGACGGACAGAGACAGACGGAGAGACAGAGAGAGATAAAGACATAAAGAGAGACAGACAGACAGACAGACAGACAGACGGACAGAGAGAGACAGAGAGAGAGACAGAGATAAAGACATAAAGAGAGACAGACAGACAGACGGACAGAGACGGAGAGAGACAGAGAGAGAGGTAAAGACATAGAGACAGACAAACAGAGACAGATAGAGGAGACAAAAGGAGACAGATATAAGAAATGTCCGACGGGCGCAATAGCCGAGTGGTTAAAGCGTTGGACTGTCAATCTGAGGGTCCCGGGTTCGAATCACGGTGACTGCGCCTGGTGGGTGAAGGGTGGAGATTTTTACGATCTCCCAGGTCAACATATGTGCAGACCTGCTAGTGCCTGAACCTCCTTCGTGTGTATATGCAAGCAGAAGATCAAATACGCACGTTAAAGATCCTGTAATCCATGTCAGCGTTCGGTGGGTTATGGAAACAAGAACATACCCAGCATGCACACCCCGGAAAACGGAGTATGGCTGCCTACAGGGCGGGGTAAAAAACGGTCATACACGTAAAAAGCCCACTCGTGTACATACGAGTGAACGTGGGAGTTGCAGCCCTCGAACGCAGAAGAAGAAGAAGAAGAAGAAGAAGAAGTGTCCATGGCTCATAAGTTTTATCTTCAGAAAACCAGGGCACACACAGATCATTGCACAAAACCATGTACACAGTCATCAAACACGCACATAACAGTAGTATTAAGTACACCAGGCTCAAGTGTACAAAGACAGTCAGTTCCATTTTACGAGGAAGAGAAGGAGAGGGGAAGACAGAGACAGAGACAGAGAGAGATGAAGGAGGGAGGAATATGTATTCAGTAATGGAATTCACTGCCCTCGCATTCGAAACCAAGTGCTTGAGGAGACTACAACACATCTCCTACAAGGAGCACAAGACCAATGACTATGTGCGGAACCTGGTCGGCAACCTTGTTGGGCCCCAAGAACCACTGCTGGCGACTGTCAAACGACGGAAGATGGCATGGTTTGGTCACGTCATACGACATAACACCCTCTCTAAAACCATCCTGCAATGGACTGTAGAGGGAGGCCGCAGACGGGGGCGGCAGAGAAAGAGCTGGTCCGACAACGTAAAGGAATGGACCAAAATGACGATGCCAGATCTCCTCACGACAGCTGCCAACAGAACGGCGTGGCGAGCTATGACATCTTCCTCATGTCCCCCCAACGACCCCAACGGTCGAGGGAATGAGTGAGTGAGTGAGTGTGCCCTCACACCTCCGTTACACCCCCAACACCCACATTCAAGAGAGCACTCAAAACATATCTTTTCACAAACTGTACTTTTCTCACTGAAATTTGTTCCATCTGCATATTATGCTTGCTGTGATTTTTGTTGCTGGATGTGCTCTTTGTGTTGATCTGTATACATCTGTGATGATTTTGATTGTGTGTTTTTTGGGGTTTTTTTTGTGATACCTGGTTCCCTGGTGTTTATTTCTGACAATGGTGAATGTGATGTGCTTTGTTTTGCTGTGATGGCGCCTGTGTCGATTTACACACACACACACACACACACACACACACACACACACACACACACACACACACACACACACACACACACACATATATATATATATATATATCACTTAGTCTTACATATGTAAATTTCAGCCAATGTCATGTAAAACTGTGTTGACTTTGTACATATTGTATGTCACTTAGTCTTAAATTTGTATATTTCATTGTAAAGCACGGTGAGCCCCACCTGAGATGGGGATACTGCGCTATATAAGCTTTCATCTTATTATTATTATTATTATTATTATTATTATTATTATTATTGTTTTTAATGCCACTTCCAAGAGAGGCTCCCAAAACAAATGCAATAGTCTTTACGAGCACAGACAGAGAAAGACAGGGAGAAAAGAGAGAGAGCAATAGATTGAGAGAGAGATGGGTGGAAGGGGGGGAGGAGGAAAATGTATTCAGAGAGAGAGGGAGGCGGAAAGAGGGGGCGGAGAGAGAGAGAGAGAGAGAGAGAGAGAGAGAGAGAGAAGTGCGAGTGAGAAGAGAGAGGGGCGGAGAGAGGAGAGGGCCCAGAGGGGGAGAGTGGCGGGAGAGTGAGAGAGATGGGGGGGGGTGGGGGCGAGAGAGGGGGTAGAGAGAGGGAGAGGGTTGGAGTGAGAGAAGAGGGGGGTTGTGGAGGGAAGAGAGAGAGGGGGGGAGAGCGAGTTGGGGGCAGGATCAGAGGAGAGAGATGGTGGGGGAAGGTCGGAGAGAGAGTGGGAGGTTCAGAGAGGGGAGGTCAGGTGAGAGAGAGAGAGAGGGGCAGAGAGGAGAGAGAGGGGGGAGAAGAGGGGGGCAGAGTGAGAGAGGGGGAGTGAGAGAGAGAGAGAGGGTGGCAGAGAGAGAAGGGGGCAGAGAGAGAGAGAGAGGGGGGAGCGGGAGAGAGGGGGAGGGGGCGTAGAGAGAGAGAGAGGCGGGACGGAGTGAGAGAGAGGGGGGCAGAGTGAGAGACAGAGATGGAGGGAGAGAGAGAGAATAGGGAGAGGGATGAGACAGACAACTAGATAAGAAACACACACAGAGGAACAAAACAAAAGAGAAACACTATTATTATCCCCCCCCCCCACCCCCTCATCCCCAAACCTCCATCCCCGCCCTGTGAAATCGACCAAACGTCATCAAAACAGCCCAGACCTATCATTGCCAGGTACATGTATGACATCAAAGTCGTTGCCGGCGTTGCTTTGTCATGTCCGGTGCGACCACAAGCCATTGCGCGCGATTTGTGGCTCCCCGGATGTCGGCTTCTTTACGTTTATGGCTCCCCCTGGCGGACTAACGGCGAAAGCGTCTGAAACAAGGGCGATAAACATGGGCCCAATATCTGTTCCCTAGCTGCAGAGAGGAAAGATATGTTTCAGGCATCAGACAGAATCTGTGCTCTCCACCGAATTAGTGTTTGGGGAATTTAAATTTAAATGTTTATTTCTATTTTTATTATTATTTTATTTTATTTTTGGTGAACATTTTCCATATCATACACGCACACAGACACATACGCTTATGGACGCATGCTGACGAGCACACAAATATTCACATATCTACAAAGTGAATCATTCTATTGAATCTGACTGTCTGTCTGTCTCTGTCTCTGTCTGTCTGTCTGTCTGTCTCTGTCTCTCTCTCCCTCCCGTATGTATTGTTCTTTCTCGCCTAATGTCTGCACGGCCTTATAACGCTGAATCAACGACATGAAAGAATTCTCATTGGCATTTTCATTGTCAATGCCAATAACATAGTCATTGCCAATGTCAATGTCAATGTCAAGGTCAAGGTCAACATCATAGTCATTATCTCTGTGTGAGTGTCTGTGTCTATGTCTGTGTGTCTCTCTCTCTGTCTCTGTCTCTGTTTCTCTCTGTCTCTCTCTCTCCTGGACGCCGGCACATACACAAATACAGTGGTGGCGACGATGAATCATTCCCTTATTCCTTGGAGCTGTTTGCGCATGTAAAACATTTAGACATCAAACAGCAGCCTGATATACAGTGTATCCTGGACACACAAGTGGTCAATACACACAGAAGCAAACCACTGATATTGCCCACCCATCGGACCGTTCCGTTCTTGTATTTGCACAGACAGAAACCCGAGGCAGAAACTACAGACTCTGTGACTATGACAGAGGAGTACCAATATCTATGAATACATTCTTGTCTGTGCGCCATGCGAGACACGTTGTTCTCTGTGTGCCTGGCTGTACACTTTGGAACGAAATGCGACGAGTACTATCACATAACTGTACGTCTCTCTCTCTCTCTCTCTCTGTCTCTCTCTCTGTCTGTCTCTGTCTCTCTCTCTCTCTCTCTCTCTCTCTCTCTCTCTCTGTACTCAAAGAGTTGATTATATATGGAAGTGATACTTTGTGACATATATATCGGAAGTGATACTTTGTCTTTTCCGAGTATAACTGTACGTAGCAAGTTATGTTACATTGATGAATACGCTATTGACGTATTTGTTTTATTTCCGTTGTTGTTGCTACTACTTACAGAAACAGCTAATGTTTAAGTCGTTTGTTTGTTTGTTTTTTAAATGCCTAATCAGCGTCAACAACAACAACAAAAACAAAACAGCAACAACAACAACAAAAAACAAAGAACCTAAAAACACCATAACTTTGTATATTATCAACTCACTCTCTCTCTCTCTCTCTCTCTCTCTCTCTCTCTCTCTCTCTCTCTCTCTCCGTATCTGTATCCATCTCTCTGTGTCTCTCTGTCATGTGCTGTCTTCTTTAGTGTCTTTCTATACTTTATGTAGCAGACTGTAGTTCTATAAGGATGGATTGGAATAACTTGTCATGCCAAAAATTATTATCTTTGATCTTTGATCTTCTCTCTCTCTCTCTCTGTCTCTGTCTCTGTGTCTCCGTCTGTCTGTCTCTGTCTGTCTGTCTCTGTCTCTGTCTGTCTGTCTCTGTCTGTCTGTCTCTGTCTCTGTCTGTCTGTCTCTCTCTCTCTGTCTCTGTCTGTCTGTCTCTGTCTGTCTGTCTCTGTCTCTCTGTCTCTCTGTCTCTGTCTGTCTGTCTCTCTCTCTCTGTCTCTCTCTCTCTCTCCGTGTCCGTGTCTCTGTCTCAGTCAATCTTCCTCCATCTCTCTGTGTCTCTCTGTCAGGTGCTCTCTTCTTTAGTGTCTTTCTATACTTTATGTAGCAGACTGTAGTTCTATAAGGATGGATTGGAATGA
>NC_134886.1:4459529-4462029 GCF_041734735.1 Babylonia areolata
TAAATGCAAGCCGTAAGAACAATACATGTTGTCATATTATGAATCAAGAGGTACAAGCTCGGAGAATTGTGAATATCTCGAAACTGGTGAACCAGTTAGGAAACGTCTGAATGAACACGGTTTACTTAACACACACACACACACTGCGCACCCATATATATATATATATATATATATATATATATATATATATATATATAGAGAGAGAGAGAGAGAGAGAGAGAGAGAGAGAGAGAGAGAGAGAGAGAGAGAGAGAGATGGACATATAAACCAGTGTCCCATCTGATGAAGCACACAGATTCCATCCAATCGTTGAAACATATCTTGCCCTCTGAAGAGAAGGGAACAGATATTGGCCCAAGTTTATCGCCCTTGTTTCAGACGCTTTCGCCGTTAGTCCGCCAGGGGGAGCTATAAACGTAAAGAAGCCGACATCCGGGGAGCCACAAATCGCGCGCAATGGCTTGTGGTCGCACCGGACATGACAAGGCAACGCCGGCAACGACTTTGATGTCATACACATGTACATGGCAATGATAGGTCTGGCCTGTTTTGATGAGGATTGGTCGATTTCACAGGGCAGGGGTGGTTAGGGGACAGGTGGGTTGAGAAAGAAAGTACCGTGGCCCACTTTTGTTTGTTTTTGTTGTTGTTTAATTTTTTTTCTCTCCTCTCAATCATTGTGTGTCTGTATCAGTCTCTGTTCATCTGTGTCTCTCTTCAACAGGTCGACGTACGCTGGTGTCCATGGTGTTTATTTATTACAACATGTCGATGTGCACTGGTGTCCATGGTGTTTATTTATTACAACAGGTCGATGTATACTGGTGTCCATGGTGTTTATTTATTACAACAGGTCGATGTATACTGGTGTCCATGGTGTTTAGTTATTACAACAGGTCGATGTATACTGGTGTCCATGGTGTTTAGTTATTACAACAGGTCGATGTATGCTGGTGTCCATGGTGTTTATTTATTACAACAGGTCGATGTACGCTGGTGTCCATGGTGTTTAGTTATTACAACAGGTCGATGTGCGCTGGTGTCCATGGTGTTTAGTTATTACAACAGGTCGATGTATACTGGTGTCCATGGTGTTTAGTTATTACAACAGGTCGATGTACGCTGGTGTCCATGGTGTTTATTTATTGCAACGGGTCGATGTATACTGGTCCCCATGGTGTTTATTTATTGCGTCAGGCCAGCAGGATCTATGTTGACTTCACCCTTACCCATTTCTGTGAATGGAGTGGGGAGGGGGAGAGGGGGAGGTGGGTGAGGGGGAGGGGGGGAAATGGGGGTTTGCATTTCGGAATGTGTGTTTGATTTGACATAAAGAGAGAATGAGAGGGGGGGGGGGGGGGGGGGGCGGCGGGGGGGTGTAGCATTTCGGAATGTATGTTTGATTAACATAGAGAGGGGGTGGGGGGTGGGGGTGTAGCACTTCGGATGTATGTTTGATTGACATAAAGAGAGAGGGAGAGAGAGAGGGGGAGAGGGTAGCATTTCGGAATGAATGTTTGATTAACATAGACATAGAGGGGGGAGGTCGCATTTCGGAATGAATGTTTCATTAACATAGACAGAGGGGTTGGGGGGGTTGAGGTCGCATTTCGGAATGTATGTTTGATTGACATAAAGAGAGAGAAAGAGAGAGAGGGTGGTAGCATTTCGGAATGTATGTCTGACTGACATAAAGAGAGAGAGAGAGAGAGGGGGGGGGGGGGAGAGGTCGCAATTCGGAATGTACGATGGTCATTCAATAAATAAGGTGAATTTTTCGGTATAAGGACTTCTAATACAGATAGAAGCTTACTTCTTTTTCTTTTTTTCAACGTAGTCTCCCAGCACTGTCACACACTTTTCCCATCTGTGCACAAAGCTTCCGTATTCCCTCAGCGTAAAAATCTTTGGACTGATGTCTCAGCCAGTCGCTCACAACACTTTTGACTTCATCGTCACTTTCAAACTTCGTGCCTCTCGTGAACGCTTTCAAGGGACCAAACAGGTGAAAGTCTGAAGGGGCAAGGTCTGGGCTGTAAGGGGGATGAGGGAGCAGTTCCCAGCCCAGCTCGTTGATGGTCTGCACCGTTCGGGCTGCTGTGTGAGGCCTTGCGTTGTCATGATGCAAGATGACTCCTTCTGACTGATGACCCCTGCGTTTGTTCTTTATGTCTTTCTTGACCTGCCTCAGCAGTTCACAGTAGTTGGCACTGTTCACAGTGCTTCCTTTCTCAAGGAATGAAATGGTGATTGGGCCTTGCATATCCCAAAAAACGGTGAGCATCACCTTCCTCGTGGACCGCTGGGACTTGAACTTCTTCTTCACTGGAGAGCCTACGTCCTTCTTTAAACAATTTAGCCCACTTGTAGACATTTTTTCGGCTGAAACATGTGGCACCATACACAGTTGACATTCTCTTTTGAATTTCAACTGGTTTGCACCCTTCAGCAACCAAAAACTTGATAACTGACCGCTGTTCAATCCTGGAGCATGCTT
>NC_134886.1:4467029-4479529 GCF_041734735.1 Babylonia areolata
ATAATTATCTGAATCGTAACGCTCTGTTGCCCTTTGAACAAATTCACTGAGGTACGGTGGTGACATGTGGTTGTGTACTTTGAACATGAGGACCATTCTATTGTATTCAAATTGCTTGTACAGTGGTAATATTTCCAGTTTTGTTAATTTCTCATCTGTTGATAGTGAGTGGTTGGGTAGAATAAGTTTAGCTGCTCGTCTATGTAATGAGTTAATTTTTTTGAGCTGGTTGTGACTGGCATTGCTCCAGATTGTAGATGCATAATTGATATGAGAAAGACAATGTGCCCCGAAGAATAATTTTCGGGTTGGAGCATCGACATAATGTCTAAGTTTATTGAGTAAGAACAGATTGCGAGCTAACTGTTTGCAGACATGGTTAATATGAGCTTGCCAGTTTAGTTCTTTATCAATTATTACCCCAAGAACGCGGTGTTCACAAACTTGTTCAACTGGGTTCTTGTTTACCTCAAGTTTTAGAGTGAGAGGCTTACGTTGGTGTTTTTGTCTGGATGTCAGTGCCATACTTTTTGTCTTATGTGGGTTAAGTTCCATGTGATTCTGGTAACACCAGTCTAAGATGTCATTTATTCCCTGTTGTAGCGATGATTGTACAACAGCGATGTTGGTGTCACTACAATGAAGAGAACTGTCATCAGCGAACAGATCGCAGATGACGTTGCCAGGTGATATGTGCATCGGCAAGTCATTTATATAGATGCAAAAGAGTAGAGGTCCAAGAATAGAGCCTTGCGGTACACCACGATCTACATGACCTTCAGAAGAGTACGTGCCATTTAAGTAAACACGCTGCGTTCTGTTTTCCAGGTAAGACCGGAAGAATGAGCCAGCTGACTGGTTTTGAGTATATTCATTTAATTTGTTTATCAGTATTTCGTGATCCACAAGATCAAAGGCCTTCTTGAAATCAAGGAAAACTGTTCCAGTGATCTTGTTATGATTAATTGCAGATAACCACGTGTCGCAAAGTCGGGTTAAGGCTGTGTGACAGGAGTGATAACGGCGAAAGCCGGACTGAAGGGGATGAAAGAGGTTGTTTTGCTCCATGTGTTTCATAAGGTGTTTGTGGACGTATTTTTCGAGAGGCTTGGAAACAACGGACAGTAGGGATATTGGTCTGAAGTTGTTGAGATCTGTAATATCTTTTGATTTTGGCAGTGGGATTACTTTTGCTGTTTTTAGCGCAGCTGGAACGGTGTTCTGTTCAATGCACAAATTGTAAATATATGTAAGGGAGTCTACTATGTAGGGCAAAGCAAGTTTGAGAACAGATGCGTTTAAACTGTCTGGACCCATTGCCTTTTTATTCTTTAGATTTGAGATTAAGGATCCAACTTCATGAACAGCAAGTGGGGGAATAGTGAATGGTTCAGATTTAAGACGTTCTTGACAAAATGTTTGTAACGTCTGGGGGGTTATATAACATTCTGAAGGAAGGTCGTTTGTAGATGGCTGTGTTGACTGAGTTGTTTTTAGAAAATGGTCATTGAGTGAATCCGTTGTCCACATAGTTGAGACAGCATTTGTTTTCTTTTTAGACTGATCTGTAATTTCATTAACAGCACGCCATAGTGTTGCTGTGTCTCTGTTGCTGTTGATAAGGTTCTTAAAATGATCTGACTTTGCTTGTTTAACTAAATCGCATACTTTATTTCTTTGTTTTCTGTATTCGGTCTCCATCCCAGCAGCTTTTAAAACATCTCTTAATGCCATAGCTACGATGAGATCGTGCGTCAACCAGTTCGGAAGTGTTTTGTGTTTTACTCTCCTCGTCCGAAGAGGAGCATGTCTGTCAACGACTGCAAGAAAGGTTTCATACCATACTGTTAATGCTTGAGTGGGATCTGCAGTCATGAATACTTTCTGGAAGGGTGCCAAGCTCAAATCAAGAAAAAATGCAGCGGAACTGAATTTTTTGAAAGAGCGGTATTGGATCGTTGTGTGGCCCTTGCTTTGTTTCCGAGGAAGTTTACAAGACCATGTACAGATAACCGGACAATGGTCACTGATGCTTTTGTTGGACACTGTTATATTGTGCACCAGATCTTTGTTATTTGTGTAAATATGGTCAAGTAGGGTGGATGACGTCTTCGTGATTCTGGTTGCACTGTGAATGAGTTGATGCAAACCAAAGAGAGTAGTAGTTGATTCCCATGCGGGTTGTGGTTTAGACAGATTAATGTTGAAATCTCCTAGCAGAATGACATTTTGTTTATGTTTATAAACATTGTCCATCATTTGTACAAAGTCTTCATACCAAGGGAATCTAGCTGAGGGATTTCTATACAGAAAGCCTACAAGGAGAGGGGTGGACTTTGAAGGTTTGACCTGTAACCACATACATTCCACATTGTTGGTTTCTAGGTCAGGTCGTCTTTTTGTAAACTGGGAAATACTTTGATGAATGTATATCCCTAATCCTGTTTCACCATACTGATTTCCATCACGGCGAATGAAATCATAGTTAGGTATGGATAAGGCCTCGTTGCTGAATCGGAAATCAAGGCGTGTTTCACTGAGCCCGAGTATATGAATAGGAGGAGAGTCATTTAGGAGCATGCAGACATCGTGAAGCTTATTGTACAAATGATAAACATTCAGGTGTCCAAGCCGTAGTCCTTTCTCATTAGTAGACAAGTCAGACTGCTGCACATTAGAACCCATAGTGTAGACTAATAGTAAGGAGTATTTGACAAAACTATATACCTGTGGGGGAAAAGAACAAAGGGGGGGAAAAAAAAAAGAGTAAGATAATCACAAAAAATTAACGTAGATCGAGCAACTGTCTGTTTTTGGCCGTTGCTGGACAGAGCAGTACTGACAACACCGCGGCACAGCACAGTTAGAGAACCGCGGCACAACACAGAGAACCGCGGCACAGCACAGTCAGAGAACCGCGGCACAGCACAGTCAGAGAACCGCGGCACAGCACAGTCAGAGAACCGCGGCACAGCACAGTCAGAGAACCGCGGCACAACACAGTTAGAGAACCGCGGCACAACACACAATTAAAGAACCGCGGCACAGCGCAGTCAGGGAACCGCTGCACAGCGCACAGTTAAAGAACCGCGGCAAATCTCAGTTACTGAACCACGGCACAGCAAAATTAGAGAACCGCGGCACAGTCCAATACAAATTATCGGAGAACAACGATACAGCGAAAATATCAAATGAAAAAGAAGAAGAAGAAGAAGAAGAAGAAGTCTTGTAACAAATAAAAAATGAAAATTTGGACTTTTAACGCTAATAGAGACTGAAACATACAGGGGAGAGCAATAAATGAGTCAGTGCACACACACACACACACACACACACACACACACACACACACACACACACACACACACACACACAACAACAACAACAACAACAACAACAAAGCAAATAGGAAGAGCAAAGAAAAGAAAAAAAAGTGAAATGTCAATTGATTTCTTAAAGTACACAATTTCTTGAGAGTCTGTTTATGATACAGTAGTACCATAGAACTTAGCACCAGATTTAGGATTGTAGAGATTGTTGATCACTGTGCGAACTGCCATGTTCAAGGTTCAAAGTTAATTGCAACTTCACAGGATTCAAAGTTTGTCATGAAAACACACACACACACACACACACACACACACACAACCGCGCGCGCGCGGATTTCAGTTTAGAAGTTACAGCCAAAAGGGGGAAAGGCAGGTGGTGGCACCATGAATGGCCAGTTGTACCACATATGTGGCGGTGGTGTGTGGATGGGGAAGGCAGGGTGGTTCACAGGGGGAGGGAAATGTGCTGCCATGGGTCTGTAAACAGTGCCGCCGTATGACCACGGAGGCCGGTGTTGGCCGTTTGACCATGGGGGGATGTGTTGCACACCACGGTCATGGGCGTGGGATGGAAAGGGGCCGGACTGGTGAAGATGCTGTGATGCTGGTGGCATGGTCTCGCTTCGCTGCGCTGGCTGGCTGACTGGCCGAGTGGTGGTGGAGGAGGGTGGAGGGCGCTCTGCCGTTTCCGAGCGGAGCATGGGCTTCCAGTGGTGCGGACCAGTATCTTGAATGGTAGTGGGGGAAGGTTTGAAAGGGGGACTGGTAAGAGTGTGGGAGGGGGTGGAAGGGAGCACATTTGTGTGTGTGAGAAGTTGACGTCGGTGGGAGGGCAAGTCAGGGAATTCTGTCTGGTTTTTGGGAGGAGGGAGGAGGGTGGACTTCGGATCATTCCTATTGGTATTTTTTGAAAGGGTTTCTCTATTACATCTGGCCGCCATGTTAGGTGCTGGGTCCTCTCGGTCAGGCATACCAGCATGAAGAAGAGGCCGTGATGGATAGGGGGCCGGGGGCGTGGGCAAAAGAGGTCGTTTTTTGGGGAAAAGATTTTGGGAAACATGTAACACGCCCCTCTTACTGGGTTCCGTAGCGCTGGAATATAGCGCCAGTCTCGGGGCCCCCTTCAATGTGGTGAAGGTGTTGTGATGGTCAGTGTACAACACCTTCATGTCGCTGCAGGCCTCTTTCAGACTGTTGTTGCTGGGACCTATGACGGCATTCAGTGGGTGTCTTCCTTTGGCAGGGATGATGGACGACGCCTGTATTGCCGCCCTGGGGAATACCCGGTGACACTGGGCAGTGAGGGTCACCCACTGCTGCTTGGTCACACCTTTGGCCTCTGTTGCTGTTTGGGGCTCGTAGCAGTCGTTGACACCCACGTGAAAGATTGATTTCTTGACGGTGTGTGACGGGGTTTGGCGAGCAAGCCACTCCGTGAGGCTTGAGACCGTCATGTCTTTGGTAGACACTGTCTGGTGTTTGTCAGTGGGAGTAGGAGGGGTGCAGTGTGCATGGTCAACACGACTGGCTGTGGAATCCCCAAGAAGTACTACTGTCGCGCCCTTTGCAACAGTAGTCATCTGGAGAGGGGAGGCGGTGGGGAGAGGTGACTTAGGGGAGGGGGCTGGTATACTGCTGGACGAAGTGTTGATTAATCTATCGTTTTCACTGTCTGCTGCCATGGATGAAGGTGTGTCAGGTGTAGGTGTGTAGACAGGCTGAGATGGAAGGGGCTCCGTGGACTGGGGTGGGCGTTGTTTTGGGGATTTGGAAAGAGAGGTTTTGGGCTTGGGTTTCTGTTGTTTCTGTTGTTTTGGAGGTGAGGTTGCGGAGGGAGTAGTCTGATGTTTCATTTGAGTTCTCAGGGCGTCTAGTTCAATTTTGAAGGACTGTCTTGCCTGATGTAGAGCTGACCTCAGGGCGGAGATTTCTGCCTCCAGGGATTGTTGTTGTCTGAGGAATTCCTCCCTGGGGATGAAGTCACCCTGACAGCAGCTGCAGGTTGTAGACATAGCGGCACTGTCATTGTTAGTGTCTTCTACCGTCTGTTGGTCACTGATGTTGTCAATGTTGCTGGTTTCTGCTACAGTCTGTTGGTCATCACTGTCATTGTTGGTATCTGCTACAGTCTGTTGGTCATCACTGTCATTGTTGGTGTCTGCTACAGTCTGTTGGTCATCACTGTCATTGCTGGTGTCTGCTACAGTCTGTTGGTCATCACTGTCATTGTTGGTGTCTGCTACAGTCTGTTGGTCATCACTGTCATTGCTGGTGTCTGCTACAGTCTGTTGGTCACTGATGTTGTCAATGATGCTGGTTTCTGCTACAGTCTGTTGGTCATCACTGTCATTGCTGGTGTCTGCTACAGTCTGTTGGTCACTGATGCTGTCAATGTTGCTGGTTTCTGCTACAGTCTGTTGGTCATCACTGTCATTGTTGGTATCTGCTACAGTCTGTTGGTCATCACTGTCATTGTTGGTATCTGCTACAGTCTGTTGGTCATCACTGTCATTGTTGGTGTCTGCTACAATCTGTTGGTCATCACTGTCATTGTTGGTGTCTGCTACAGTCTGTTGGTCACTGATGCTGTCAATGTTGCTGGTTTCTGCTACAGTCTGTTGGTCATCACTGTCATTGTTGGTGTCTGCTACAGTCTGTTGGTCATCACTGTCATTGCTGGTGTCTGCTACAGTCTGTTGGTCATCACTGTCATTGTTGGTGTCTGCTACAGTCTGTTGGTCATCACTGTCATTGTTGGTGTCTGCTACAGTCTGTTGGTCACTGATGCTGTCAATGTTGCTGGTGTCTGCTACAGTCTGTTGGTCATCACTGTCATTGTTGGTGTCTGCTACAGTCTGTTGGTCACTGATGCTGTCAATGTTGCTGGTGTCTGCTACAGTCTGTTGGTCATCACTGTCATTGCTGGTGTCTGCTACAGTCTGTTGGTCATCACTGTCATTGCTGGTGTCTGCTACAGTCTGTTGGTCATCACTGTCATTGTTGGTGTCTGCTACAGTCTGTTGGTCATCACTGTCATTGTTGGTGTCTGCTACAGTCTGTTGGTCACTGATGCTGTCAATGTTGCTGGTGTCTGCTACAGTCTGTTGGTCATCACTGTCATTGTTGGTGTCTGCTACAGTCTGTTGGTCACTGATGTTGTCAATGTTGCTGGTGTCTGCTACAGTCTGTTGGTCACTGATGTTGTCAATGTTGCTGGTGTCTGCTACAGTCTGTTGGTCATCACTGTCATTGCTGGTGTCTGCCACAGTCTGTTGGTCACTGATGCTGTCAATGTTGCTGGCGTCTGCTGTAGTTTGTTGGTCATCTCTGTCATTGTTGGTGTAAGTCAGACCGCCATCTGCTGGAGCACTGTGGTAGAACGAGCCATCAAGTGAGGGACTGTGAGAGAGAGAGAGAGAGAGAGAGAGAGAGAGAGAGAGAGAGAGAGAGAGATTCAGAAAATGAATGTATTGTTTACCTCACTCATTGACAACTTAATTAATTTGTACACACACACACACACACACACACACACACACACACACACACACACACACCACTTTAATTTGTTCCTGGCAGTTTCAGTGTGAACATTAATCACAAGAATAGGACTGCCTCTCTGTGCGGTCTACAGGCAAAGGTTGCAGCAGGTATAGTCGTCGATAATCGGACCTGATTAGCCACCAAATTGCTGTGGGAGAGAAGGTGTGTGTGTGTGTGTGTGTGTGTGTGTGTGTGCGTGCGTGCGTGTGTGTGTGTGTGTGTGTGTGTGTGTGTGTGTGTGTGTGTGTGTGTGTGTGTGTTTGAGTATGCGAGCATGTCGTCTACTACTACTACTACTACTCCAGTAGATACCAAAACGGCTGCAGGAGTGGAGGTGCATGTGTGTAAGTGTGTGTTTGTGCATAACAACAACAACAACAACAACAACAACAACTACTACTACTACTACTACTACTACTACTACTACTACTACTACTACTACTACTGCTTCTTCTTCTTCTTCTCCACTACTACTACTACTTCAATGAACACAAAGAATTGCTGTTGAACGGGAGGTGTGTGTATTCTATTACTGCTGCTGCTACTGCTACTGCTGCTGCAACTACTACTACTACTACCTCTTCTACTCACTTCTGCTTCTTCTTTTGCACTGAACAGCAGCCTGGTATAGATCACACAAGGCACAACTTCCACAACCACCACCACCACCCCCGCAATTTATTTTAAAGACTGACAGGAGTACTACTGCTACTACTACTACTACTACTACTACTACTTCTTCTTCTTCACCAGACATCAGCCTGGTATAGATCACACAAGGCACAACTTCCACCACCACCACCACCCCCGCAATTTCTTTTAAGACTGACAGGAGTACCACTACTACTGCTACAACTACTTCTTCTTCTTCGTCATCAGACATCAGCCTGGTATAGATCACACAAGGCACAACTTCCACCCACCACCACCTCACCAAAATCTTCCCCGAAAATATCTCTGGGGAAAAAAAACAACAACAAAAAACAAACAAAAAAACCCCTCAAGTTAAGATGACGCAAGTTGCTATTATCAGCCTCGGCAGCGGCCCAGCATCAGCATGCAATGGAGCGAAGGTCACGTGATGGTTATCGGCGCATGCAGTGTGCACGTGACGTGGATTTTCACCCCCTTCCCCTCCCCTTTCCTTCTTGACGCCTTCACGCTCCATTGGTTGTCGTAGCTTCAGGGCGGCTCGTGCTGACTGTGACGCCATGCTGAGTACTGTCTGTCTGTGCGTTTGTGTGTGGTGCAGGAGAAGTGGAGATATATAATTATACTCACACATGAACACATAATTGTGTTTGTCTGAGAGAGAGAGAGAGAGAGAGAGAGAGAGAGAGAGAGAGAGAGAGAGAATTGTTCAAATCGCAGTGACAACTTCCACTCTACTCGCGCTTTTAATAATTCATAACACACACACACACACACACACACACACACACACACACACACACACACACACACACACACAGAGAGATAGACAGAGACAGAGAGAAGAGAGAGAGAGAGAGAGAGAGAGAGAGAGAGAGAGAGAGAGAAGAGAGAGAGAGAGAACGAACGAACGAACGAACGAAATTTATTTCACGAGGGTGAGGGAATAAGCACAATTACTTTTTTTACATCAGGCCCTCTGGGTGCGGAGGGTGGGGGGTGGGGGGTGGGGGTGAGGAGTGGGGGGAGGGGGGCGAGTCGGGGGGGGGGGGGGTAAAAAAGATACCTGCACAAAGCAAATTCTTCACTCATAAAAAAGAAGAAGAAGAAGAAGAAGAAGAAATCAGAAGGACTTAGTGAAGAGGATTTTAGAACTATTTTTAATGCCCGCCTATGAAGACTCAGAAGAGTTTTATGGTATTTTCACTAGCTGAATCCTGTTATGTTGATGCGTAATCAATGTGGGATTCGACATAAGCATTCAAGAATAACTTGCGACAATGATGATTCAAAAAAAATGTTTTATTTTAGATAGTTCATAGATACTTTTTGATACTTTTTTTTTTCTTTACACGGTAACGAGATGTGATGTGACAATGATAGATTATTATCAACTGCAGTTCCAAGAATTTTATGGTGCTCTACTTCTTCAGTCATTTCGCTATTGATATAGATAGGCGAACAGTCTACAGGTGAATTTTGACGCTTTTGTCTTGTAATTATCAAGTTGTTGTTTTTTCGGATGGAGACACATGTGATTAAGTTCTGACCATTCAGTCAATCAATTGATCAATACTTTCCTGAAGAGAAGAGTATACATTACTTAATTTAGAATTACTAACATGTACAGTGGTATCATCAGTAAACAATTCACATGGTGTTTGTATAGATAAGGGTGAATCGTTTATATATGCAGAAAATAAAACAGGTCCCAAAACAGAACTTTGGGGTACACCGTAATCAATGGATAACAATGCTGATTCGGATCCGTAAGCTGATACAATTTGTTTTCTGTCAGAGAGAAAGGACAAAATGAGTTCTAAAGTGTCGAGAGATAAACCATATATCTTTAATTTACGCAAAAGCAGAGAATTATCAATGACATCAAAAGCCTTAGCAAAATCAACAAAAAGAGCTCCAGTAATTTAATTATTATTTATGTTTGGTGAACCGTTGATCTACTAAATTTGTAATTGTGGTGTGACATGAGTGATAAGCTCTAAATCCAAACTGGTTTGGATGAAACAGTTTAAAGGAGAGAGAGAGAGAGAGAGAGAGAGAGAGAGAGAGAGAGAGAGAGAGAGAGAGAGAGAGAGAGAGTTGAAGAAAGCTACATGTACATGAATGTGAATTTTGTTAACCTCGCTCTCTCTGTCTCTGCCTATTTCCCTTCCTCTCCCCCCCCCCCCCCTCTCTCTCCCCCTCTCTGCTACTAAAAACAAACCAAACCAAAACTCAAACAAACAAACAAACAAACAAACAAACAAACAAACAAACAAGCAAACAAAAACAAAAAAATAAAGAAAAGAAAAGAAAAAAAAGATTCCTCTGTCACGCTGACATCGCATCATCATCACCCATCTAACCACCTCCCCCCCCCCCCCCCACGAACCCTTCTCACATAAACCAAGTGAACCACATCAACCTCTCTCCTACCACCCTCCCACCCCCCACCCCCCACCCCCCAATCCCCGACCCCCGCCTCCCCGCCTCCCTGTCCCCCAAACACCCTCCTATTTCCCCAATCCCCGTAACATCAACCTCCCTCAAATCCATCTCTAAAATGTAATGCAACGACTGCAACAGGCAGCCTGCCCCCCCCCCCCCCTCCTCCCACGCCCCTCCGCATCTCCCCCCACACACACACACCTTCCCTTCACCCCACCCTTCCCCCATCCGTCATGACCCCCCTCCCCCACACTTTCCTCACCACCAACAGCCAACGCTGTCTGCCCACAGCATCTGCTCTTGATTATCCCCCTTAGCACCCCACTCCCATCTCTCTGTCGCTCTCTGTCTGTCTCTGTCTCTCTCTCTGTCTCTCTGTCTCTCTCTCTTGCTCTTTCTGTCTCTCTCTCTCTGTGTCTCTCTCTGTCGCTCTCTCTGTCTCTCTCTCTGTCTCTCTCTCTCTCTCTCTGTCGCTCTCTCTGTCTCTCTCTCTGTCTCTCTCTCTGTCTCTCTGTCTCTCCCTCTCTCTGTGTGTCTCTGTCTCTCTGTCTCTTAATCCTTAAATAAAGAAACGATTTGAGTTCTGAGTTCTCTCTGTCTCTCTCTGTCTCTGTATCTCTCTCTCTCTCTCTCTCTCTCTCTCTCTCTGTTTGTCTCTCTGTCTCCCTTTGTCTGTCTGTCTGTCTTTCTGTCTGTATGTCTCTCTCTCTCTCTCTCTCTCTCTCTCTCTCTCTGTGTGCATCTATCACTTTGCCTGCCTGTCTGTCTGTCTTTAGGTCTCGGTCTGTCTGTCTGTCTGTCTGTCTCTCTGTATCTCTCTCTCTCTCTCTCTCTCTGTGCATATATCACTTTGCCTGCTTGCCTGTCTGTCTTTAGGTCTCGGTCTGTCTGTCTGTCTGTCTGTCTGTCTGTCTGTCTGTATCTCTCTCTCTCCCTCTCTCTCTCTGTCTCTCTCTGTGCATCTATCACTTTCCCTGCCTGCCTGTCTGTCTTTAGGTCTCGGTCTGTCTGTCTGTCTGTCTGTCTGTCTCTCTCTCGCTGTGTTCATGACTTTCTATCTCTTTATTTCTCCCCCCTTCTCTCTCTCTCTCTGGGTGTATCACTCTGCTTGTCTGTCTGCCTCTGTCTCTCTGTCTGTCTGTCCGTCCTCGCTCTCTCTGTCTCTCTCCGTGTCCATGACTCTGTCTCTCTGTCTCTATCTCTCTTTCTTTCTCTCTTGCTTTCTTTCTTTCTCCCCCTCTCTATCTACGTCTGTCACTCTGTCTCAGTGTCTGACTGTCTCTCTTTCGCTTTGCGTATTATGACTGCCTCTCTGTATCTCTTTCTCTGTATCTGTCTCTGTTTCTCTCTGTCCCTGACTCTGTCTCGTCTGTCCGTCTCTCTCTCTCTCTCTCTCTCTCTCTCTCTCTGTCTCTATGTCATTCTGTCTCTTTCTGCCTCTGTCTCTCTTTGTCTGTCTGTCTCTCTCTCACCGTGTCTCTCTGTATTGCTCTCTCTCTCTCTCTTCCTGTCTCTGTCTCTGTCTGTCTGTCTCTCTCTGTGACTCCGTCTCTCTGTCTCTCTCTTTGTCTCTCGCTCTGTATACCCCCACCCCTCTCTCTCTCTCCATCTCTCTCTCTCTCCCTCCTTCCCTTGGTCTCGTTCTTCCTCCTCGTCTCACGTGACTTCTCGGGCTCTATAAAGGTCCTGATCCACGACGCGACGCCGCTGGTCAATTACGTCACGATTGTGTGAGGTCTGCGCTAGAGCTGCGCTGATTTATCGCCGCCGATGACACTGGCCAATAAATCGTTGGCTCCAATCGAGTGGACGTGTCAGATTGTCGGTCTCGATGTCTCAGAGTTCGGGAAGGGGGTGGGGTGGGGGGTGGGGGTGGGGGGTGTAGCGGGGGTAGGGAGAGAGGTGGAGAGAAACCGAGTGGGAGGGAGGGAGGGAGGGAGGGAGGATCTGGTGGAGGGAGGGACAGAGAGAGAGGGAGAGAGAAAGAGAGGAGGAAGAAGAGAGAGAGACGGGGGGGGGGGGTGGGGGGGGCGTAGTGGACAGAAATCAAAGTAGAATTCGAAATCGAGTAAGGGAGATGGAGAGAGACAGACAGAGAGGATGACTGAGAGAGAGGAGAAGGGAGAGAGAGAGAGACAGAGAGGCGAAGCAGAAAAACAGAGAAGAGGGAGAGAAGGTGTGTATGTGTGTATGTGGAGAGGTGGGGGGTGGGGTATGTATGCATGTATGTATATAATATGAATGTGTGGCGTGTGTGTGTGTGCGTGCGTGCGTGCGTGTGTGTGTGTGTTCGTCACTCAGAGAGAGAGAGAGAGAGAGAGAGGGGGAGGGAAGGAAGAGGGATAGAGAGAGCGTGTGGAGAGGTGAGTGTGTGCGTCCACATGCCAATGTGTTTATCTGCATGTGTGTGTTTGTGCATGCGCACGCGCGTGTTTGTGTATGTGTGTGTGTGTGTGTACGTGAACGTCCCCTGTCAGCCTCTGTGTGTCTGTGTGTGTGTGTGTGTGTCTGTGTGCGTGTACGCGCGCG
>NC_134886.1:4492029-4497029 GCF_041734735.1 Babylonia areolata
GTCTCTCTGTCTGTCTGCCTCTGTCTTTCTGTCTATCTATTTGATTCCGTGTCTCTCTCGCTCTCCTTTCTTCTTTTCTTTTTTTTCCACACTAACTTGTCCCATCCACAGCACCATCCCCCCACCACCCGCCCCCCCACCCCCCTCTCTCTCTCTCACTCTCTCTCTCTCTCCTCACCTTCCCACCCCCTACACTCTTCCCCGCCCTCCCTCCCCCTCCACATTCCTGCAAGCTGTCCACGGCACGAGGAGTTTTACTTAGCGATATTGCCTGCAATTCCTACTGACACCTCCCTTCGTCCATCCTGAGCGCACGAGCTTATCTCGATGATGTATTACTGCACCCCACGGACTCTCTTCTCGGACCTCCCCCACCCCCACCCTTTTTCCCGATCTCCGGAAGTTATGGCACGGGAGATAACCTTAGTGGGGGGGGGGGGGGGGCAGCTAGGGAGATAACTCGGGACTCCTCCCCTTCCCTCCAACCCCCCCCCCCCCTCCCCCCCCCTCCTTTCAGTGCATCTTACTTCTCGAGACATGCCTTTGACAGTGGGGTGAATGGATCGTGTTGTTTTGTTGTTGAAAGTTCACACAGGAGGTTCGCTCTCTCGCGGCGCGCGCCCTCGATCTTTGTACGCCCCCCCCCCCCCCCCCTCACACCCCTTCAACAAACCAACCCCCGGCCCCCCCCCTCCACCTTCCACCCCTCGACCCTCATCCTCCCTCTCTCTCCTCCCCTTCCTTTCCCTCCAGGGTACAGGGTGCAGGACGGAAGCGTTATCGATAGCAGTTGTAGAATATATATATATATATATATATATATATATATATATATATATATATATATATATATATATGATGGAGTCTCCCGTCGGTCCGACGGATGAGTAGGCAGGCAGGCTTGTCTGTCGGTGTTTGTCTTCATATGGGACAAGAGGCCGATTCTGGATGCGCAGCACTTCCCGCAGGTGTTGCATGGGAAAACGTCTCCAGAAGTTGAGCCCTTCTTCCTTCGCTCACGCTTCTCCTTAATGGCCAGCTTTCTCTTGTTTTCAAACATCTTTATGCCACTAGAGCACAGCATCCTCCAGCGACAGCGGTCAAGGGCATCAGTTTCACAGGAAGCGATGTCTATGTCACAGGCTTTGAGGTTTGTCCTCAAGGTGCCCTTGAAGCGCTTGCAGGGTCTTCCAAGTTCACGAAGGCCTTCCTTCAACTGGCCATACAAAAGCATCTTCGTGATCCTGCTGTCTGTCATGCGGACAACGTGTCCTGTCCAGCGTAGCTGGCACTGGTTCAGCAGGCTTTCGATGCTGGGCAGACCGCTCCTCTCTAGGACCTGGAGGTTGGAGACCCTGTCTTGCCACTTTATGCCGAGAATCTTTCGTAGGCATCTCTGGTGAAACTGCTCAAGTTGTTGAATGCGACGGCGATACGTCGTCCATGTTTCACGGCAGTACAACAAGGTGGTCAGCACAACAGCTCTGTAGGTTTTCATCTTGGTGCTGAGCCTGATGTCTTTGTTGTTCCACAGCCTGTTATTGAGTCTGCCAAAGGCAGAGCTGGCCTTGGCGATGCGCAGCGTCACTTCTGCATCAAGGGCTCCGTTGCTGCATAGGGTGCTGCCCAGGTAGCAAAACTTGTCGACTGACTTGATCTCTGTGTCATTGATCTTGATTGCAAGTGGGGAAGGGGGGGGGGGGGGCGGGGAGGCACTGGCGTTCTGTGAGCTAGCTGGTTGGTACATGGACTCGGCCTTGCTGAGGCTGATGGTGAGTCCAAAGCGCCTGCAGGAGGTTGCTTTAAGCAAATGCTTGCTCGTCAACAAACATCAAACCGTAAAAAAACAAAACAACAACAACAACAAAAAAACAGAAACAAAAACCAAACAAACAAAAAACCACCAAAAAAACAAAAGGGCAGAAGAAGAAGAAAAAATGTGTGTGTGTGTGTGTGTGTGTGTGTGTGTGTGTGTGTGTGTACATATATGTAAAAGATATATCTTTATACACATTTTGTTTTTCTTAATATGTATATTTTTCTTTTTTGCTTAATATATATATTTTTCTATTTTCTTAACACACACACACACACACACACACACACACACACACACACATATATATATATATATGCCGAGCAGTTGTGGTGTGGCGTATATGGATTTGCCCGGACACAGTGACGCCTCCTTGAGAAACTGAAACTGAAACTCGACAGCTGAAACGCATTTAGTGCTGTGAGCATGTTGAATAAAACAATACTCATTTTAAAAAAAAGTGTTTATTTCGGAGACAAACGACCGTTGTCAGTCTAAACCAAACTCACCCATTAAAACTAATGTGAGTGATATTATTCAGCTTAGTTAAAACCTCGTCAGTAGACTCTCTCAGATTCTAAGAAGTGATACACAGACGTGTTTTAAGAATTACCATGAGGTTGTGTTATCTAACTGTAGTAATTGATCGCGGGACAATATTTCATTGCTCTATTTTCAAGTGCATTGAATGATGTTACAAGTTCATCCTTATCTGATTTATTCTCTTTTTTGGTTAAATAAATGACTTCCCTTTTACAGAGTCCATAAAGTTGTTTTCTTTCAACACTTGACTGTCATTTCATTCATTCATTCATTTTGCCCATCGCTCCTGGTGGAGAATAGGCCATCGACGACCCCTCGCCATCGCACTCTGTTCTGGGCTGTTCTGGCCATTCCAGTCCAGTTGGTCCCTTGCTGCTTCAGCTCTGCCTCGGTATCTCGCCTCCAGGTGTTGCGAGGCCGGCCTCTCTTCCTCTTTCCCTGCGGGTTCCAGGTCAGGGCTTGGCGTGTGATGCTGGACGCTGGCTTCCTGAGGGTGTGTCCGATCCAGCCCCACTTCCTCCGCAGTATCTGCTTGGCCACTGGTTCCTGTCCCGCTCGCTCCCACAGATCTTCGTTTCGGATCTTCTCCTGCCATCGGATCTTGTAGATGCGCCTCAGACAGGTGTTGAAGAATGTCTGAATCTTCTGCTGCATCGTCTGTGTTGTCCGCCATGTCTCGCATCCGTAGAGCAGAATTGACTTCACATTGGAGTTGAAGATGCGGAGTTTGGTTTTCATACTGATTGCTCCAGATGCTCCAGATGTAAGTACAATTGACTGTACTTCTGTTTATTTCAAAGTTCATTATTTTTTTCAATCCGTTCTCCATCTATCCCGTTTCAATCAACACCACCATGCGTCACCCCTTTTCTTCCACCTCTTTATCTCGTTTCTTATTATAACACTTAAATGTTATCATCAACACTTTAATTACATATCTGCAATCAACAGTATGCGTGAGTATCAGTATCAGCAGCTCAAGGAGGCGTCACTGCGTTCGGTCAAATCCATATACGCTACACCACATCTGCCAAGCTGATGCCTGACCAGCAACGTAACGCAACGCGCTTAGTCAGGCCTCGAAAAAAAGAGAGTAAAAAAACAAAAACAAAAACGTTATCTCACACACACACACACACACACACACACACACACACACACACACACACACACACACACACACACACACACACACTGAGACAAGATAACCGAGGGCAACTATGACAGGAAAAAAAAACGATGTTACACACTTCGCAATAAGTTATGGACCACTTCGTAAAAAAAAAAAGCTTTCCCAAAATGGTAACAAAACAAATAACAACAACAAAACAACTAAACAAACAAACAAACAATCTATCTATCTATCTATCTATCTATCTATCTATATATATATATATATATATATATATATATATATATATACATACCGAGAAGTGATCTAAACTATGCAGAATGCATTTTATCAATCACTGAATACACAAACGACTATTTCTGGTTACACGTGTATAAGAAACAGCTTGAGAAAAGAAAACAAAAAACAACAACAACAACAAAACAAAAAACACACATTTGAAAAACATTTATTCCAGAAAAAAAAATAAATAAATCGGTTCTTCGGTGGTCTATGAACGAAAGTCATGTTTTATCAAAATGAAGAATTGAAATTAAATGTGCACGAAATCACCTCTGGTTACGTGTTGTGCTTATATAACATTGGCTCGTAACACACGCTGCTGTTTATATCGGAAATTCAGCGACATTTCACCACGCTCCCAAGTAGAAGAAGCAGGAGAAGAAGAAGAAGAAGAAGAAGAAGAAGAAGAAGAAGAAAAAGAAGTAGACGACAACGACGACGACGATGACGACGACGACGACGACGAAGAAGAAGAAGAAGAAGAAGAAGAAGAAGCAGGAGAAGAAGAAGAAGAAGACAACGACGACGAAGAAGAAGAAGAAGATAATAATAATAATAATAATAATAATAATAATAATAATAATAATAATAATATATGCCAATGATAATAATGTTGCCTACGACGAGGGCCATGATGATGACGTTGACCATGACGACGATGGTGCTGATGACCAAGCTGCGCATGATTACGATAATGATGACGATAACAGTAATGTGTACACGACGATAACATAAAGAAGAAGAAGGAGAAGAAGAAAACGAAGAGTAATAATAATAATGATAAGACGACGAAGAAGAAGAAGAAGTAGAAGAAGAAGCAGAAGAAGAAGAAGTAGAAGAAGAAGTCGAAGAGGAATAATGATAATAATAATGATAATAATAATAATAATAATAATAAGACGACGAAGAAGAAGTAGAAGAAGAAACAGAAGAAGAAGAAGTAGAATACAACGACGACGACTACGACGACGACGACGAAGAAGAAGAAGAAGAAGAAGTTTCAGTTTCAGTTTCAGTAGCTCAAGGAGGCGTCACTGCGTTCGGAGAAATCCATATACGCTACACCACATCTGCCAAGCAGATGCCTGACCAGCAGCGTAACCCAACGCGCTTAGTCAGGCCTTGAGAAAATAAATAAATAAATAAATAAATAAATAAATAAATAAATAAATAAATAAATAAATAATATGTATAAGGCGCAAAAATTTGATGAAGTCAACTATAAGC
>NC_134886.1:4499529-4507029 GCF_041734735.1 Babylonia areolata
CAATACCATGTCGAGCCATGTCATGCAATACAATACAATACGATGCGATACGTTACGACAAGAAATAGAATTAAAAAAAACAAAAACAAAAACAACAACAAAAACAAAACAAAACAAAACAAGAGAGGCAAGGCCTTCAAGACTCACTTGTGATAAATTACGTCCCCTAGCATTAATTACAGAGTAATTTCCATTTTTTACTATCTGCACCAAAACGTTTCCAAAAATAAATAAAAATTCCATGCCTTGCAAAAGAAGTTCCTGTTTGAACAAAAAATGATAATAATGAATCCTCTTGTTGTAGTGTCAGAATAAGAGGTCAAAGTGCCAAGTTTAGAGAATACAAAAAATATAAATATAACAGTAAATGCAGTTTGCATATAATTAGGCTTATTTTTTAATATTTTTGTGCCCATTCCAGAGGTGCAATATTGTTTTAAACAAGATGACTGGAAAGAACTGCATTTTTCCTATTTTTATGCCAAATTTGGTGTCAACTGACAAAGTATTTGCAGAGAAAATGTCAATGTCAAGGTTTACCACACACACACACACACACACACAGACAACCGAACACCGGGTTAAAACAGAGACTCACTTTGTTTACACAAGTTAGTCAAAAACCCACATGGAATATAATACAATAAACTAACTAAACGAAACAAGAACGAGATGAAACGAGGCGAAATATGATGAAATAAAATTGAAGAAAATGAAATGGAACAAAATTAAAAAAAAAAAAAACTAAACAAAAATAGAATAAAACAATAGAAAGTATAGCAAGGCGAAGCAACAAGAAACAACAACAACAACAACAACAACAAAACACCAACAAAGACCAACAAATGTCCAGCTCAGGGCTGAACAATAGACGGTATTGATGAGTATAGATTCTGATCTGCTGGGAGGGAAAAATTGCCGTGATGGAAGTTCCTTGTTTGTCTATTCATTCCTTCATGTGTTTCTTTCTTTCTTTCTTTCTTTCTTTCTCTCTTTCCTTGTTCTTTCTTTCATTTGTCCGTTCGTTCGATATGTTTTTGTTTCTCTTATTTATTTGCATTCCTTCATGCCTTCCGATCGATGAAACAGAGAGAAGGAAAGAGATGGTGTACTCAATGATGGATTTCATTGTTCGTTTTCTTTCTTGCACGTACGTCTACGTTTGTACCTTGTTTGTGTGCCGTGGCTGAGTCCGACTGGCAGACGTTGAACTTCTGATCAAAAGTGTTAACCAGTGATCAAGAGGAAGATGGCAGTGTGGTTAAGATGATTATCTGCCAATACAGTGCTCATTTGTTGTATTTTTTTTGTATTTGTATTTCATTTTATCACAACAGATTTCTCTGTCTGAAATTCGGGATGCTCTCCCCAGGGAGAGCACGTCGCTACACTACATCGCCACCTTTTTTTTTTTTTTTTTTTTTCCTGCGTGCAGTTTTATTTGTTTTTCCTATTGAAGAAGTTTGCCAGGAACAACCCTTTTGTTGCCGTAGGTTCTTTTACGTGCGCTAAGTACATGCTAGCACACGGGACCTCGGTTTATCGTCTCATCCGAATGACTAGCGTCCAGACCACCACTCAAGGTCTAGTGGAGGGGGAGAAAATATCGGCGGCTGAGCCGTGATTCGAACAAGCGCGCTCAGATTCTCTCGCTTCCTAGGCGGACGCGTTACCTCTAGGCCATCACTCCACTCATGGGGGGTCTGGGTTCAACTGTTTCGATTCCCGCGCTCTCGCCTTTTCTCCCAAGTTTGAATGGAAAATCAAACTAAGTGACTAAGCATTCCGATGAGACGACAAACCGAGGTCCCGTGTACAGCACGCACTTGGCATACTCGAACACACACACACACACACACACACACACACACACAAACTACACGGAAATAAAAGATTTGTCCTCTGACAAGGTTCTGTAGAAGAATTCCACTCTGACAGGTTCACGAATATAATTAAAAAAAATTATATGCGTAACAAGAGAGGCAAGGCCTTCAAGACTCACTTGTGACATGCACTTACTACAACAATTGAATCAAAACACACACTTGGGTTGGGTTACACTGCTGGTCAGGCATCTGCCTAGCAGGTGTGGTGTAACGTATACGGATTTCGTCCGAGAAGTGGATTAGCCTCCCCCTTGCTATGCTTAGCCCTAGACGCAATGCCAATGAATTCATTCCCCTGATGGCCGTAACAGGTTATGGGACCTTTAACCTGTATCGCGCGAAGTTTCAATATGTTTTTGATTGGCCATGTTTTTGATTTTTTTTTACGCTTATAGTTGACTTCGTCAAGTGTTTGCGCCTTATACATATTATTATTATTAGTAGTAGTAGTAGTAGTTCTTTTTTTTATGTATTTATCAATTATTTATTTACTTTTTTTTTTATCAAGGCCTGACTAAGCGCGTTGAGTTACGCTGCTGGTCACAGCATCTGCTTGGCAGATGTGGTGTAGCGTATATGGATTTGTCCGAACGCAGTGACGCCTCCTTGAGCTACTGAAACTGAAACTGGTTGATTGGCCAATTGATTAAGTAATAATGTGGCTTGTCGTCTATCGCTTCACAGATCGACATTGCCAGACACACACACACCGAGTTCTCAAAGGCAACTTTGTATGGAAGGTGTGGTGGTGTTGGGGGGTGGGGGGTGGGGGGGGGGGGGGAGAGTAGTGCTGGACTAAGACTCTTGAGTTAATTTTCTTGTTCAGTCTTAAAATAGTGTAAACCCACCCCCACTTTTTTCAACTCTCTTTCTCTCCCTGTTTATCTGTCACTCATCCCTCTCTCTCTCTCTCTCTCTCTCTCTCTCTCTCTCTCTCTCTCTCTCTCTCTCTCTCTCTGTGTGTGTGTGTGTGTGTGTGTGTGTGTGAATACTATGCTTGTGTGTGTGTGTGTGTGTGTGTGTGTGTTATTTTTACAATGCTTATGCCTTTATGTAGTATAGTATTCGCATTCTATTACTCTAAGTGGCATTGTGTAGTGCATGCAATGACATATAATATAATGTAGTTTTGTGAAATGTAGACCCTGTTTCAGGGCGGGGACTGGATGAAAAACAACAACACACCAGTGCTTATCTATTATCCTCGAAAATAAAGAATTTGTCTTGTCTTGTCTTGTCTTGTGTGTGTGTCTCTGTCTCTCTATTGCCTGTACTCTATCTCTAATCCTATACCTGTCAGGTTAGTATAAAAAGGGTAGGCAAGAATTGGAAGTGTGGTGTTGCCGTTGCCACACGCACGGTGAAGTATCGGGGCATTAGGCGCCACGTTCTTTTCTTCCCCCATCCAGTGGCTGACACAGAAGCTTGGTCAATGTATTTGTTACCGTCTCCCTCCGCAAGTTTCATTCATCGCGCCGTGCGTCCAAACGAGGATCTGACTCCCTGTGGCGGTGTTGCTGGCCATTGATTTCCCATAAACCTTCAGTTTCTTTGTGGAGCATGATGGAGCGATGGATGACGTCAGCACGGCAGAAGGAGCTCAGCTCACCGTGAGTCTGAAGCTGGAGAGAAACTGATACGTTTCCAATGGACCGCCTTGGTGTTGGTCATAGTGGGACAGATGGTGTTGTTGCTTCTTCAACGGAATTCTTTCCGTTTTATCTGTCTGTCTCTGTTTCTTTGCTGCCTCCCTCTCTCTCTCTCTCTCTCTCTCTGTCTCTCTCTCTCTATGTTTCTGTCTCTGTCTGTTTGTCTGTATGTCTGAGTGTGTGTGGGATGGGTGTTTGTGTATTTTAAGGTGCATGTGTGCGAGCATAATTATATCTGTGTGCATGTGTGTGCATTTAGATCAGGAGAGAGAAATTAAATGAGTTATTGATGAGGTGGAAAGAGAGAGACAGAGAGACAGAGACAGAGAGAGACAGAGACAGAGACAGACAGAGACAGAGAGATGTATATACACATTTTTTTTTTATAAAGAGAGAGATTGAGACAAGCAGACAGACAGACAAACAGACACACACACACACACACACACACACACACACACACACACACACACACAGATGTATATACACATTTTTTTTTTATAAAGAGAGAGATTGAGACAAGCACACACACACACACACACACACACACACACACACACACACACACACACACACACACACATGACATGCAGCTATAGAGCCAGAAAACAAGGAAATATGCTAGATAAGGAATTTTTAGTGTAACGTCATTGGAGAGAGAGAGAGAGAGAGAGAGAGAGAGAGAGAGAGAGAGAGAGAGAGAGAGAGAGAGAGAGAGAGAGAGAGAGAGATTTTGACTTTTTTTTTTTTTTTTTTTTTTTTTTTTGCAAATAGCGTTTTACAGCTCTAGTGCCAAGGAGGATTGTTCAGCTTATTTTAGTAGACGACGATGAGAGAGAGAGAGAGAGAGAGAGAGAGAGAGAGAGAGAGAGAGAGAGAGAGAGAGTACATTGAACTGAACACTGAAATGTTTAATGTCATTAGCTGTAAAGCTCCAGTGACATAGCAGGTACCAATCAGAAACAAAACAGATAAAATGGAACAGAAAGGAAAAACAGAACTTGAAACAACATAAACTAATAAGAGATTAGCGACACCTTGGCACTTTGCCATTAGCTTAAAGTACATGTGACAGGGGGGTAATGTGTCTTCTTTTTCAGTCGTTCGTCTCCAAGGTTTGAACAGTACACAGAAACGAAGTAAATATAAATATATATATAATAAATATTTACGTATGTAACATCGACACACATCATATTAATTCAAACACATACTAAAGTATATATAAATCATGAAATAATTATTTATGCCTGAACATCAAAACCTATCATGTCAATACGAACACATCATATAATTACATTGTCATCCAAATGTAGCCCTTCCTTTTTATCCATGCTTTTTTTTTCCTCGTAGAACCATACTACACAGAGAAATCTGTTGTGACAAAAAAGAGAAATACAAATACTATTCGTTAATGTATTAATGAGTATTTGGACCGATGATGGACGTTTTCCGTATATTTATTGCCTCGGATATATATTTTGCAAGTGAAAGTATTTTTATCTTCATTTTCTGTCATCGGTATGCCGTACAAATCTTTTCTCTGCTCTGGAGCTGTATTGAAAAGGGTACATTTTTTTTCGCAGTTCATCGTATCTTTTGCAGTTAAATATGAAATGATTTTAATATTCTGGGAGTTCGCCACACATTGGGCAAGGAGATGTTGCTACGTCTGAATCGAACCATCTTCTGTTGGCATTCAGTCCAAGTGCTCTCGATCTGAGCCTCACAAAGCAGATTTTATGCCATTTATTTGTTACGATCTTAATATACTTCTCTGTTTGAAAAATGGATTTAAATTTATTAGAGAAGAGAGAGAGAGAAGAGAGAGAGAGGGAGAGAGAGAGAGAGAGAGAGCAAACAAACAAGCTAGAGCAGGGAGAAAAAGTATAAAAAGAAAGAGAAGGAAAACGAGAAATGAATGAATGAATGAATGAATGAATGAATACTCCAGTAAGAGAGCGAGAGTGAGGGGAAGGTGGAGAGAGAGAGAGACAGAGACAGAGACAGAGACAGAGAACATTTCTCTGCATGCAAACCGAGCATGGTTTTTCACTCACATGTGCTAACAACAGAGACAAACTGCTTTTGGATGAGAGTTTGAGAGCAGTGCAAATCTATTGGAACTCGCCAAGTTAACTCTCTCCATACGAACGGCGAAAGAGACGACGTTAACAGCGTTTCAGCCCAATTACCATCATTAAAATATTACAAGCGGAAGGCTCTCATACTGAAAAGGTGAATGTTGACAAAGAATACCACAATTTTGACGACGGAAGCTAAAGGTTGTGTCATTCAGACACCCACTGGACATCCGAGGGGTCTGTGTAGAGGAGAAGAGAGGACTGGCCGTACTGAGTGAGTTAAAGCAGTATTTGTCAGGCCTCGACCCATTTCGGGCGGTACGTGTTTTGGAATGAAAGCAGTCGTTTATGTTTTGAGAATGACATGGTCTGAGGGTACATCATGTTTAGTGTTTTAGCTATTCTGATAGAGAAATAAGCAGCAAAACGCCCCTATGTTTTATTGCGAAAATAGTCGATTTTGATAAAGAGAGAGAGAGAGAGAGAGAGAGAGAGAGAGAGAGATGTGTGTGTGTGTGTGTGTGTGTGTGTGTGTGTGTGTGTGGTGTGTGTGTGTGTGTGTGTGTGTGTGTGTGTGTGTGTGTGTGTGTGTGTGTGTGTGTGCATGCACGCCCCTAGTGCACTAAAATCTGTCTTTGGACATATGGGAATAATGTACAGAACTTCATTAAACAGTGCACCAGTTTCTAACAATTAATGTTGTTGTTTTTTTCTTTTGCATTTCACATTGTATGTTTTCTCTCACTGAAACGTTTCTTTTCTTATTGGAATAAGTTTGGCAATGATTGTTTTATTTGGTATGAACACAATGCCTAAGATAATAAGAAGCCTGATGCCATCCAAGCGTTAATGTAATCATATATACGCTATACCACATCTGCCAAGCAGATGCCTGACCAGCAGCGTAACCCAACGCGCTTAGTCAGGCCTTGAGAAAAAAAAAAGGTGAATAAATAATAGATAAGCTTACATAAACAAATAAATAAATAAATAAACAAATAAATAATACTTATAATACAAAAAACGTAGTAGTAGTAGTAGTAGTAGTAGTAGTAGTAGTAGTAGTAGTAGTAGTAGTAGTAATAATAATAATAATAATAACTAACTAAATAAATAAATAGAGAAAGACAGTGAGAGACAATTAAGGAATTCTGAAACTGGGAAATCTTATTGTAAGGCCAGTGGATAGAGAGAGAGAGAGACAAACATACAGACAGACAGGCAGACAGACAGAGATAGAGACAGAGAGACAGAGACATACAGACAGACAGACAGAGAAAAACAGACCAAGAGACAGAGATAAAGAGAGAGAGAGAGAATGTGAGAGAGAGAAAGACAAAGAGACAGACAGACAGAGACAGACAGATGAGAGAGATAGAGAGACAGAAACAGAGACAGAGACAGACACACAGGCAGACAGAGACAAACACGTAGACATCAGACGGAGACGGATAGGGGCACAGAGAGAGAGAGAGAAAGAGATTGACTGACTGATATGGATATGGAAAGAGAGAGAGAGAAGAGGGAGAGAGAGAGAGAGAGAATAACAAATAGTGAGAGAGACACACACACAGAAACGGAAAAAAAAAGAGAGAAAGATAGAGACAATTCAGGATATTCTGGAACTGAGAATATTTACTGTAAGGCCACCGGAGAGAGAAAGAGGTGGGGGTGTGAGAGAAAGGGAAGAAGAGAGAGACAGGCAGACAGAGATAGCCAGAGAAGAGAGACAGAGATATAAGGGACAAACAGACAGGCAGACAGAGACAGAGAGAGAGAGAGAGAGGGGGGGAGAGAGAGACAGACAGACAAACAAACAGACTGAGAGACAGAGGCAGGGACAGAGACCGAGAGAGAGAGAGAGAGGGGAGACAGACAAAC
>NC_134886.1:4512029-4519529 GCF_041734735.1 Babylonia areolata
TACATACAGCAGAAACTGAGAGACAGACAGAGAGAGAGAGAGAGAGAGAGAGAGAAGGGGTGGGGAGGAGAGAGAGGGGAGTGGGAAGGAGAGAGAGGGGGTGGAGAGAGACAGCGAGTAACAGAACCAGGGAGAGAGAAACAGGGCGAGGGAGAGAAAGAGAGAGAGAGAGAGAGAGAGAGAGAGAGAGAGAGAGAGAGAGAAGAGAAGAGAAGAGAAGAGAATAGACAGATAGACAGACAGACACAGAGAGATAGTTCAGTTTGAGGTTCTCAAGGAAGCTTCACCCACACCCGTGTGTTACCTACCAAACAGAGTGAATTTCTTCTGCCTAATTTTGCCACAGGAGAGGACTCTCGTTGCCATGGCTTCTTTTTCAGTGCGTGGAATATGTCTAATACTAACGTCCATATATTCTAAATATATTTCTGTTTAATAATTACGATGTAATAATTAATTGCTATGGTTTTTTTAAAAGCGAATATGTGAAATGCTTTTATTTGAGAAGATATGTTTATTACTCTTGTTTAATCAAGTAATCCGCGTGTGTGGGGTGGGGGTGGTGGTGCGGGTGTGTGCTGATTATCTGGTTGTGGTTTTCCGCAATTCATTTTTATTCTTATCTTATCTGTCTATTATAATCAATGTGCAGTATAGTAGGCTATGTTTATAATTATATTCAAATAATGTTTCTTAATTATTTCTGTTTTTACATTAAGAATACTAGTTATTACCTGCAGTGTGTGGACGTATGTATGAAACGATGTATGTGATATTTTTCTTTTTACATTTGTATCTTCGTAATATTCGTAAAAGCTGTTGTTGACTTTTACAGTTATGGTCCCCATGTTGTTTACTTGTCTATGTTGTGATAATGCACCTGACCAAATTTCTCCAGTTGGAGATAATAAAGTTACTCTTATCTTATCTTATCTTTAACTCACTCAGTACGGCCAGTCCTCTCTTCTCCTCTACACAGACCCCTCGGATGTCCAGTGGGTGTCTCAATGACCCAGCCTTTAGCTTCTGTCGTCAGAATTGTGGTATTCTTTGTCAACATTCACCTCTTCAGTATAAGAGCCTTCCGCTTGCAATATTTTGATGGTGGTAATTGGGGTGAAACGCTGTTAACGTCGTCTCTTTCGCCGTTCGTATGGAAAGAGTTAAAGTACCTCGGTTTATCGTCCAGCCAAATAATGACCAGACGCTCAAGCTGAAAGAAAGGGTGAGAGCGGGATTCGAACCCAGACCCTCACGGACTCTGTATTCCGGGACAGAGAGAGAGAGAGAAATTCAATATAATCCGACACAATGCAATACAATACAATACAATACAACGCAATGAAATAATTTATACTACACTACACTGCGCTACAATACAGTACATTACAATGCAACACTACATTACAATACAATGCAATACAATACAATCCAACGTAATGAAATATACTGCAATACACTACAGTACACAACAATACACTACACTGCACCACAATACACTACACAACAATGCACTGCACTGCACTACACTACACAACAATGCACTGCACTACACAACACTACACAACAATACACTACACTACACTATAATACACTACACTACAATACACTACACTATACTACACTATGAACCACTACACTACACTATAATACACTACACTACACTGCACTGCACTACAATACACTGCAATACACTACACTATGCTACACAACAATACACTATACTACACTACACTACAATACACTACACTACAATACAATACAATACAACACAACACAATACAATACAACACAGTATCAGTATCAGTATCAGTAGCTCAAGGAGGCGTCACTGCGTTCGGACAAATCCATATATGCTACACCACATCTGCCAAACAGATGCCTGACCAGCAGCGTAACCCAACGCGCTTAGTCAGGCCTTGAGAAAAAAAAAGAAAAAAAAAAGAAAAGAAAAAAGAAAAACAAAGGTATATATATATATATATATATATATATATATATATATATATATATATATAGAGAGAGAGAGAGAGAGAGAGAGAGAGAGAGAGAGAGAGAAGCGTACATACATAAATAAATAAATAATAATCATGGTGGAAAAAAGAAAAAAAAAAGAAAAAAAAAGATAGTAGTATTTATATTTATTTGCTTATTTATCATCATTGTTTGTCTTATTTATTTAATTATTTATTTATTTATTATTATTATTATTATTATTATTATTATTATATTATTATTATTATTATTATTATTATTATTTTATCATTATTTTCATTACTACTAATACAACACAACGCAACACAACACAATACAAGACGACTGATGCCATGATTATCGTGAGTGAACAGTCTTCGACTTCTCGTCATCCACTGTAATGTGTGATGTCTTCTGATTCCCTGTCTCCCCGTTCGTCTCTCGTTGGAACGTGTCCATATCTTGATATCACCTGTCATATGACGGCAAGAGCCTTTCTTTTTTTTTCTTTTTTTTTGTTTTGTTTTTGTTTGTTTGTTTTCAGACACGGTTATGTGTGTGTGTGTGTGTGTGTGTGTGTGTGTGTGTGTGTGTGTGTGTGTGTGTGTGTGTGCGTGTGTGTATGTATGTATGTATGTATGTATACACGTAAGTATGTATGGATGGATGGATGTATGTATGCATGTATATGTGCGTCTGTCAGTATGTATGCATTTCTGTCAGGACGTCTGTCAGTATGTTTGTCACTATATTATCTTTGTCTGTCTGCCTGTCTGTTTTTGTAGCTGTCTGTCTGTCTGTCTCTATGTATGTATGTATGTTTTATGTACCCACGCATATACGTCTATCTATCTATCTATCTTTCTATCTATCTTTCTATCTACGTATCGAGCTCGCTATCAGTCTCTTTCTGTCTGTCTGTCTGTCTGTCTGTCTAGCTAGCTGGTTATCAGTCTGTCTATACGTCTCGATGAATGCTTTACATACATTTATTTATTCATTTTTTTCTATTATTCATTAATTTGCTTGTATATTTATTTATTTGTTTATTTATTCATTTATTTGTTTATTTATTTACTAATCTTGTTTGTTCACTTGTTTACTTGCTTAGTTATCTATTCGTGCTGTTAATTCGTTTGTTTGTTTGTTTGTTTTTAATGGTGTTTTTTTTTTTTTTTTTCGTCCACTGGCTTTAAGACTGAGATGTCATTTGTGCAAGATGGAGTGAAATCCACTCTCATGGGTCAGACGCAATAAATTAACACATCAATTCTCCCCCCCCCACCCCCACCCCCCAAGCCCCCACCCCTCCTGTCTCCCTGCAGCGCTCGTTGGCTTGTCTTCCACAACACTCCCTTCCCCTCCAGACCCCTCACCTCCCCCTCCCCCCCACCCACACACACACACACCCACCTCCTCCTCCCCTCCAATCCTGCATTGATCCACTACACTCCCTTCTTCCGCAATACGGCCCTTCTTCCCCCTACTATCTCCCTCTGCCGCCTCGCCCCCCCCCCCCCCCCCCCGACACCCCCTTTCCCTCACTCCTCATTCCTTCTCCCTGTCATTCTCCCCTCACCCCCTCTCCCCCCCCCCTTCCTCCCTTTCCAACCAATTCCCTGATGCCCCGAACTCGGAACGATGGGGGTTCTTTCTCTTTTCTTTTTTTTTCTTTCTTTCGTTTTGTTTTATTTTTTTTTATTTTTTTTTTATTTTTAAATATCTTTTACTGTTGTTGGTGGTGGTGTTTTTTTTTTTTTTTTTTTTTTTTTTTTTTTTTTGTTTTTTTTTTTTTTGTTTTGTTTTTTTCAAGATCAAGAGAATAGTCAAACAAGTTTGTTCACCGTTAAACCGATTTCAAATTTCATTGCCCTTCCCTCTCCCTCCTCCTCCACTACCTATCCCTCCCTACCACTCCTTCCCCCTCAACCCCCTTCTCACCTCACCCATCCCCTCCCCACCCCCACCCCCCTTCTGGCTCCCGAAAAAAAAAGTAGAAAAAAAAGAACCACCTCCTTCTTCCGCACTATTTCTTTATTACCCCCCCCCCCCACACACACACCACTCTCCAACTCCACCTTCCTCACTTCACCCCATTTCTCCACCCCTTCTCCCCCCCCCCCCCCCACCCACTACCTTCCGCCCGCATCTTCTTCTTCTTCTTCTTCTTCTCCTGCGTTCGGAAAATAAAAGAAGAGGAGGACTTGGGGAAGATTTGGGTAGACAGACGTGGCCAAGAAACTGACACGGCCGCGCATGCGTGACGTAGGGGGTCTCTGGCAGCGTCGGTGCCAAGCCGCTGCTTCTGTGCAAATAATCTCGACGCCAAAATCGATTGTAAAATATTCTAAAGGAGACTCCGGGTGACAGATTTCATTAGTCACCATGGGAGATAGGGGGGGTTCCGGGAGGGAGGGAGGGAGGGAGGGAAGGTGGAGGAGTTGTTGGGGGGTGGAAGGTGAGGGAGGGGTTTGGTGAGGTGGGGGTTGGGATGGGGTGGGGGTGGGGGGGGCTGGGTAAATGGGGGTGGTGGTGGTGGTGGTGTTGTGGGTTGCGAGGCATTGTTTTGGCATGCAGTTATTTGCCCGGAGGAGGGGAGGGGAGTGTATAATTTGTGCTGATCGCTAAAGTTCTGGGCTTGACCTCTGCAGGACGCTCTCAGACGAATAGACAAAAAGAAAAAGGAAGAGAGAGAGAGAGAGAGAGGGAGAGAGAGAGAGAGAGAGGAAAAAAAACCAACCGAAAACGTCAAGTAGAAGGGGGGGGGGGGGGCTGAGAGGGAAATATGAGGGAGGGGGTCGTAGGGGGGAAGGGGGTGGGGGGCTGATGGGTAGGGCAGAAGAGTCGAAAGAACACAGGAATGGTATGGAGATTCTTTCTTCTTTTTTTTTTTAAATGGGGGCGTGGGGATGGGTGTAGGGGTGTGGGAGGTGTCTTTTTTTTTCATCTCAAATGGGTTGTGACGGCTCTGAATGATTTTTTTTTTTTTGTTTGTCTGTGTTGTATCTGTCTCAAACAAAGAACACACACACACACACACATACAGAGAGAGAGAGAGAGAGAGAGAGAGAGAGACAGACAGACAGACAGACAGACAGAGGATAGACACAGATGCAGATGCATATGCTCATACAAAAACAAAAACACAGATAAAGCAGGGAAGATAGAGAAAGTGCAACGCTGCTCTCCCTCTCCCCCGCCCCCCCCCTCTCTCTCTCTCTCTCTCTCTCTCTCTGCCTACGCACATATAAACATAATAAAATCTCCATAGATATCCTCAATCCTTCCATAAATGACTCAGATATAGAAACGGCCGTTGGCAGCAGCACTGAGGGCACAATCCTAAATGTCTCACTTATTGGATTTGCTGAATCTGTTTCTCCTTGTTTTTTTGTGTTCTGTTCTTGTTCTTATTCTTTCTTTCTTCCACTCCATTTTTGTTTCCTTGTTTTGCAATTCTTTCATTTTCTTCTGAGTAATTTAATATGCTTGCATGCATTATATTCATTTCATTCTCTCTTAACGGTGACGATAGCTGTTGAACACGTGATTCTCGGTGCTGGTAGTAGTCATTGTAACATTAGTTGCAACCGTCGAACGTGGATTTGATAGTATCCAAAATATGGCTTTAGTCATCCGGTTGTAGATACTGCTGACATATCTCTCTTACACCCCCCCCCCCCCTCCCATCTCTCTTTCTCTCACTCACTCATTCATTCTATCTCTCTACTATAATCTGATAAGCTATAAAAATATATCTATATCTATGTGTGTGTGTGTGTGTGTGTGTGTGTGTGTGTGTGTGTGTGTGTGTGTGTGTGTGTGTGTGTGTGTGTGTGTGTGTGTGTGTGTGTGTGTGTGTGTGTGTGTGTGTGTGTGTGTGTCCAATTGTGTGTGTGTGTGTGTGTGTGTGTATGTAAGTAAGTGCTCGCACGCGTGTATGAATGGGTCTGAGTGTAATTATGTGTAATCCTCCTCTCCCTCTCTCTCTCTCTCTCTCTCTCTCTTTCAGTCACTGTCAGGATGGAAACCAAAATTACCTTCTCGGCGTTGAAGCGCTTTGATTAGGCCCTTGTCCAGCCAGTATTCTCCACCCATCACCCATTCTGAGTCAGTCTGTCAACATGACTCAATGAGCCGCAATGACATGTTTGCCCAGCTAACACGTCTAACGACCTGTTTCCCTTACTTGCTATGGAGTAGAATGGTGCAGATGATGATAATAGTGATGACGACAGAGTGAATGCTAGAAAGGGGTAGGGGAAAGGGTGGGAGGAGCAGAGATTCAACATCAGGAGCAGTCGTTCCGTGCTCATCATCTTCAGTATTTATCTTCCTCTCCCTGTTATGCGATTTATTTTCTTCTTCTGAATGTCATACATGTTTGAGGCAATTTGTTTTCTTCTTCTGAATGTCATACATGTTTGAGGCGATTTTTTTCTTCTTCTGAATGTAATACATGTTTGAGGCAACTGTATTTTCTTCTTCTGAATGTCATACATGTTTGAGGCAATTTTTTTGTTCTGAACCTCATACATGTTTGAGGCGATTTTTTTTCCTTCTGAATGTCATACATGTTTGAGGCGATTTTTTTCTTCTGAATGTCATACATGTTTGAGGCGATTTTTTTTTCTTCTAAACGTCATACATGTTTGAGGCGATTTTTTTTTCTTCTGAATGTCATACATGTTAGAGGTGATTTTGCTTTTTCTGAATGTCATACATGTTTGAGGCGATTTTTTTCCTGAACGTCATACATGTTTGAGGCGATTTTTTTTTCTGAATGTCATACATGTTTGAGGTGAGTTTTGTTTTCTGAATGTCATGCATGTTTCAGGCGATTGTTTTTCTTCTGAATGTCATACATGTTTGAGGTGATTTTTTTTTTCTTCTGAATGTCATACATATTTGAGGCGGGTTTTTTTTCTCTGAATGTCATACATGTTTGAGGCGATTTTTTTTTTCTCTGAATGTCATACATGTTTGAGGCGATTTTTTTTTTCTTCTGAATGTCATACATATTTGAGGCGGGTTTTTTTTTCTGAATGTCATACATGTTTGAGGCGATTTTTTTTTCTCTGAATGTCATACATGTTTGAGGCGATTTTTTTTTCTTCTTAATGTCATACATATTTGAGGCGGTTTTTTTTTTCTCTGAATGTCATACATGTTAGAGGCGATTTTTTTTTCTGAATGTCATACATGTTTGAGGCGATTTTTTTTGCTTTTTCTGAATGTCATACATGTTTGAGGCGATCTTTTTTCTCTGAATGTCATACATGTTTGAGGCGATCTTCTTTTTTCTGAATGTCATACATTTTTAAGTCGAATTTTTTTTTTTCTGACTGTCATACATGTTTGAGGACAGAAAGACATATCCTAATATGTGTCTGGTACGTATTTTGACATCAAGTATGAACAACATCACTAATAACAATAATTACAAAGTCAGATAGTAAACCAAACAAAACTATAATGGGAAATCTTGTTTATATCAAACATTAACCTAAAATACCATATTATTTC
>NC_134886.1:4529529-4537029 GCF_041734735.1 Babylonia areolata
CTCAATTATGCAAATTTTAAGGGATTTCTTTGTCTTCCAATCTGCCTTGCAGCAGTAACAACAGTAGTAGTAGTCGTCGTGCTAATAGCAGTGGTACAAATAGTGGAAATCATAGCAGCAGCAATAGCAGTCCTCCTCATACTACTACAACTACCCCCACCACTGCTACTACTGCTGTGACTCATGATAATGACAATTACACCAATAACAAATATCAATGAGGTAGAATTGTAGTATCAATCTTTCCCTCAACTTTTATACCATCACACACAATCTTCCTTGATTTTCCTGTTGTTCGCTTCTTTAAAGAATGCATGTGACCAAAACGGAAAAACGTATCAATAGTTACTGACTGTTCGCTTCTTTAAAGAATGCATGTGACCACAACGGAAAAGTATCAATAGCTAAAAATTGTTCGTTTCTTTAAAGAATGCGTGTGACCAAAATGGAAAAGTATCAATGGTTACTGACTGTTCACTTCTTTAAAGAATGCGTGTGACCAAAACGGAAAAGTATCAATTGTTACTGACTGTCTCTCCTTTAAAGAATGCGTGTGGCCAAAACAGAAAAGTATCAATAGCTACAAATTGTTCGTTTCTTTAAAGAATGCGTGTGACCAAAACGGAAAAAAAGTATCAATGGTTACTGACTGTTCGCTTCTTTAAAGAATGCATGTGACCAAAACGGAAAAGTATCAATAGCTACAAATTGTTCGTTTCTTTAAAGAATGCGTGTGACCACAACGGAAAAGTATCAATAGCTACAAATTGCTCGTTTCTTTAAAGAATGCGTGTGACCAAAACGGAAAAGTATCAATAGCTACAAATTGTTCGTTTCTTTAAAGAATGCGTGTGACCAAAACGGAAAAAAAAGTATCAATGGTTACTGACTATTCTCTTCTTTCAAAGAATGCATCTGACCAAAACGGAAAAAAAATCAAAAAAATCAATAGTTACCAAGTTCTCAAACAACTGCATGAAAGACAAAAAAAAAAAAAAAAAAAAAAAAAAATCGATGGCAGGTCAAGGTTCTGACAAAGCAGAGTGAAGGGTGAGTGGGGAAGAGGATAGAAGCTTTGTCGTATTGCATTTGCTAAACAACCACTGACAGATCTGAGGGGCTTTCCAAGTCGTTCAAACTCACATCCAATAGTGATTTGTCTCTGGCAGCTCAAGCAGAGGGAACATCAACAACGAAAAAAAAAAAAAAAAAAAGAGTCTTTCTGGGAAGAAGGGGAATGAGCCACACTCTCTGTGTGTGAGTTGTGTGTGTTGTTCGTGTGTGTGTGTGTGTGTGTGTGTGTGTGTGTGTGTGTGCGCGCGCGTCTGTGTGTGTGTGTGTGTGTGTGTGTGTCTGTGTGTCCATGCGTGTGTCTGTGTGTTTGCGTATGTGTTTGCATATGTGTGTGTGTGTGTGTGCTTGTGTGTTTGTGCGCGTGTGGTGTGTGTGTGTGTGTGTGTGTGTGTGTGTGTGTGTGTGTGTGTGTGTGTGTGTGTGAGGGGAGTCTTAAGGAGCAATAACAGTGTCTGTCCCACTGTATCCAACACCAAGACAGCCATTGGAAACGTATCAGTTTCTCTCCAGCTTCAGACTCACGGTGAGCTGAGCTCCTTCTGCCGTGCTGACGTCATCCATCGCTCCATCATGCTCCACAAAGAAACTGAAGGTTTATGGGAAATCAATGGCCAGCAACACCGCCACAGGGAGTCAGATCCTCGTTTGGACGCACGGCGCGATGAATGAAACTTGCGGAGGGAGACGGTAACAAATACATTGACCAAGCTTCTGTCAGCCACTGGATGGGGAAAGAAAAGAACGTGGCGCCTAATGCCCCGATACTTCACCGTGCGTGTGGCAACGGCAACACCACACTTCCAATTCTGGCACATTTTCTTTCTGGTTTTGTTTCTGTTTTCTTTTCTTTTTTTTCTTTTTTTTTTTTTTCCTTTTTATTCAGTGGGTGGTAGAGGGAAAGAGACAGACAGAAGGGAGGGGGGGGGGGCGGGGGGGGGGGGGGGGGACTAAGGAAGAGATGGACACAGAGAGACTCGATCTATAGACACATTCTGTGGTTGTAAGCATATTCTGATAGTCTCATGGGCGTGTGTGTGTGTGCTTGTACAAGTAAGCGTTCATCCGTGTGTGTGAGTGTGTGTGCGTGTGCGTGTTTGTGTGTGTGTGTGTGTGTGTGTGTGTGTGTGTGTGTGTGTGTGTGTGTGTGTGTGTGCCGTGGAAGCTGCGATACATAGACTAGAAATGAGTGTGTGGAGGAGGGGGTAGAGGAGGTGCAGGGAAATTTGTGGTGTGTGTGTGTGTGTGTGTGTGTGTGTGTGTGTGTGTGTGTGTGTGTGTGTGTGTGTGTGTTGGAGCTCATGTACGTTCATATGTATTTGACTGTGCTTTCATATCTGTGAAACTGCGTTTTTAGGGCATATCTGTTATGCATGTGTGGGTGTATGTGTGAATGTGTGTCTTCATGTTTTATATTTATTTTCTTATTTATCATCATTGTTGTCTTATTTATTTAATTATTTATTTATTTATTATTATTATTATTATTATTATTATTATTATTATTATTATTATTTTCATTACTACTATCTTTTTTATATCATAATTATTATTTATTTATTTATGTATGTACGCTTATCTATATATATATTTTTTTTTTCTCAAGGCCTGACTAAGCGCGTTGGGTTACGCTGCTGGTCAGACATCTGCTTGGCAGATGTGGTGTAGCGTATATGGATTTGTCCGAACGCAGTGACGCCTCCTTGAGCTACTGAAACTGAAACTGAAACTCTGATAGTCTCATGTGTGGAAAGAGGGGGAGTTATATGCATCCAGGCATTTCACCACAATGGAATAAGCACGTGCGTGCGTGCGTGCGTGCGCGCTTGTGTGTGTGTGTGTGTGTGTGTGTGTGTGTGTGTGGTCACATTTTGGTGTGTGTATGTAACATAGATATAATGTTTTATGTTATCAAAAGCGTTTTTGTAAAGCACCTAGAGCAGATTTCTGGATAGTGTGCTATATAAGTATCCATTATTATTATTATTATTATTATTATTATTATTATTATTATTATTAAAGCACAGAGATACATGATCGGGAGCGTCTGTGTTGTGTTTTTATCATGGCAAACTGATTTGGTGTTGGGTCTGAGTTCGCTTCTTTTGGTGCGTTTTCTGTGAATGCGGTTAAGGTGTAGAAGCTGCTGAGGCACAATCAGGTGATGGACTTCTGATACAGTTTTCACCAGTGATCAGAGTTCGTGGCCCCCGGTTCCGCCTGGTGTGTCCTTGAGAAAGACACTCTATTCCGACTTCCCTCACTCCACCTTGGTGGGAATGCTTACCCGTGAGTGTTCGGGGAGGCTAAAGCGGAAGTTGAGGATTTTGCCATTCCTTCACATGTGGAGCCCCAGACAGAAATATGAATTCGCTGCCCTGATGGTTGTAAAAGGTTGTTTGACTTTTAACATTAACCACTGATGTGAATATGGCTTGAATGGTCAGATCATGTTAGGTTATTACTTGCTGTCATGCTTGGTAAAGTGAATTTCAGGTTTTCGAATAACTTAAGGTAAATTAGTTTATTTAGGTTAGATTGATTTACGTGAAATTCACTTTACCACATAATTTTATTTCACTAGGATTTAAAGCATACACACGCGGATCTGGCGCAATTGCCTATTAAATCTCACGTTATTCATTTTCGGAATTCCAGTCAGATCATTCTAACTGGATGACATCAACACAGTTAACAAGCCATTCAGTTGTTTTCCAAAGCTTCATGGCAAAGGCAGCAAGCGCACAGACAAACATGAACGCAAACAAATAAGTAAACAAAACAGAAACAATCAAAAATAAGCATTGCACGGGGCGTTGATGGATGTCAGGATGGGTTTATGTTTTCATTATATCTAAGGGGTACACGCGATGTCAGAATTTCATTTAGGACAAGAAAAAGACGAAATAAGAAAAGGGAAGAAGAAGAAAAGAAGAAGAAGAAGAAGAAGAGTTAAAACATTAATCAGGATGGACATAGTTCCCGTTAAGTCATTTTCCCCTGCTGTATAGACTTTAACTCACTCAGTACGGCCAGTCCTCTCTTCTCCTCTACACAGACCCTTCGGATGTCCAGTGGGTGTCTCAATGACCCAACCTTTAGCTTCCGTCGTCAGAATTGTGGTATTCTTTGTCAACATTCACCTCTTCAGTAAAAGAGCCTCCCGCTTGCAATATTTTGATGGTGGCAATTGGGGTGAAACGCTGTTAACGTCGTCTCTTTCGCCGTTCGTATGGAGAGAGTTAAACCTATCCATTATTCACCATTCAGAACTGATGTCCAACACAACTAACTAGATTTTTCAACTGTTTATTTTTTGTTTCTTTTCTTTTGTTTTGTTTACAATCGCATTGTTTTCTGTGCTTATCTCCACTAACATCTATCCTCCAACTGGAATAAACAACTAATGAACGAGTGAACAAGTGTGTGAATTTATAAAGAAATTGCTGAATGAAAAGGACCACTTTTAATACTATCTTAAATAAATGTATAATGAATTACCTCAGTTTATTATACACATTTTTTTTTAAATTCTATCAGTAGAAATAAATAAAACAAAGAATCAACCTCTTCAGTCTAGACGCCTTCAAATTATGACGCAATAAACCAATCAACCAACCAAACAAAATAAACAAGCATGCTAAAAATGATCAAATAAAAATAAAAAGATTGAGATAAGACGAAATAAAATAAAATACAAGTTATAGAACATAATATAACTATAACTAAAGAGCAAAATAAAATGAAATGGAATTCATGCTGTTTGGAGCTAAAGCTGGTTTCGAAAATTTCGAAGAGACCGAAATAAATAAAATACGATAAAACAAAATGTAATGAAATAGAGTAAAATATTAATCTTGAAAATGAATAATTTAAGAGTGAGCTCACTCCCTCAAATCTGCACACCTAACCTCACCCTCTCTTTTTCTCTTTCTTTCCCCCTTACTCCTTCTCTCTCTTTCTCTCTCTCCCTCTCTTTTTCTCTTTCTTTCTCCCTTACCCCTTCTCTCTCTCTATCTCTCTCTCTGCCTCTCCCAACTATCCTCTTTCTTTTCCAATTTCTCTCTCTCTCTCTCTCTCTCTCTCTCTTCTCTCTCTACCTTCAGTCCTATTCATAACCTCACTCTTTCCCATTCTCTGTCTCTGACATTGTCTCTTTCTACCTCAGTCTGTCTGTCCGTCCGTCTGTCTGTCTGTCTCTCTGTCTGTTTCTCTGTCTGTCTCTCTGTATCTGTATCTGCATCCCCTTTTCTGTCTCTGTATAGTTCTGTATATGTGTCTCTGTATCTCTTTGTCTCTGTCTCTCTCTCTCTCTCTCTCTCTCTCTCTCTCTCTCTCTGCCTATGTCTTTGCCTCTCTGTCTCTGTTTCTCTCTCTCTTTCTCCCTCCTCTCTCTCTCTCTCTCTCTCTCTTTCTCTCCCCCCTCTCTCTCTCTCCATCCCTCTCTCTCTCATGTGAGTTTCTCATGTGAGTTTCAGTGAAATTTGTCGTTGATATCTTTCTTGTTAATAGTTCTGTGTTCTTGTGTTCTTTGATGAAACCCTACCCCCCCACATCCCTCTTTTTTCCCCCTTTCTTTTATACCCCAGGGCTGGGTGGGGGAAAAAAGCATATGTTTTGCTTATCTCATTACCCTCGTAAAATAAAATTTCGTTTCGTTTCCCTCTCTTTCTCTCTTTCCTGGGGCATCCACAACATTTCTAGTCTGTCTGTCGACTGGCAGGCAGTACTAGATTCCAACCTCATCTTTTCCAGACGTTAAAACACCACCCACCACCCTTCCCTCTTGTCCCCCCCTCCCTCCCCCCACCTCTCCAACACCCCCCCCCCCACCTCCACTCCCCCCCACCCCCACCACCCCCATATCCCCTACTCCCCGGGCTGGTCCTGGGAACACTTCCTTCCTCACTTACCACCACCCGTCCCCCGCCTGCCCCCCCCCCCCCCCACCCCCCCTTACCACCCCCTCCCATACTTTCACCCATGCTCCCTTTCTTCACCCTATCCCTACCCCTCTCAAACACACCCTAAACCTATACACCCACCTCTTTTTTCTTCTTCTACTTCTACTCTTACGCCCTCCCTCTTTCGCTGACATATATATATATATCATCATCACCCCCTCCCCACCCCCAACCACCCATCCAACTTTCCCCCACTTCACGTTTTATTTCCATTCAATTCAGACCTGGCGACCACGGCGATCGCTTGGCCATCTATGTTATTTAATCGTCCATTTACTCCACCCGTGCAAAGGACAAACGGAAGGCCGGTGGCTCGACTCTCTCTGTCTCTGTCTGTCTGTCGCTCTGTCTCTCTCTGTCTCTCTGTTTCTGTTTCTCACTCTCTCTCTCTCTCTCTTTCGCTGTCTCTGTCCCTCTCTCACACTCTCTCTCTCTCTCTCTCGCTGTCTCTGTCTCTCTCTCTTTCTTTCTCTTTGTGAGTCTTTGCGTCTCTCTGTCTCTGTCTGTCTCTCTCAGTCTCTCTGTGTGACTGTTTCTGTCTCCCTGCCTCTGTCTCTCTCTCTCTCTCTCTGTCTGTCTGTCTGTCTGTCTGTCTGTCTCTCTCTCAAGAAAAAAATAATGATAAAGAATGAAAAATCAGAGCCATATGCTTTCGCAATTTTTCAGCACTCGAGAAACTTCTACGTGCAGAATTCGAGGATGCCTGGATTCCATGTGAATTATTGAGATTTTCATCGCATTGGATCTGCACCAGCCATATTTGGCAAGAGTCATTCCAATGTGACTTAGATTTGTTTGTTCGTTAGTTTCTTCGTTAGTTTTAGGTGTTTTGTATCTTTAATTGTATATATATATATATATATATATATATATAGAGAGAGAGAGAGAGAGAGAGAGAGAGATATATATATATATATATATATATATATATATATATATATATATATATATAGAGAGAGAGAGAGAGAGAGAGAGAGAGAGAGAGAGAGAGAGAGAGAGAGAGATAGATAAATCCATCTATACAGGCATTTAGACAGACAGACAGTCATACTTGCATAAGTGCATGCAGGCATCTTTTTTTTTTTTTTTTTTTTTTTTTTTTTTTTTTTTGCATTCATTTATTATCTATTCGTTTCTGTTTTGCTTTGTTTTTTTGTTTTGTTTTTATTCTTTCATTCATGATTTCAAAACATCATTCATTTATCCATTGTACATATGCATACTATTAAACAGCCAACATACACGCATACATAGAGACAGGGGGCTTGCATACATACATACATACATACATACATACATACATACGCAGACGTGTACACACGTTCACATGCGCACGTACACACAGTTACCGTCAGGAAACACACTGGTTCAATACTGTTCATCGATAATAATAATATTAAGAAGAAGAAGAAGAGAGAGAGAGAGAGAGGGGGTGGGGGAGAAAGAAAGAGAGATAAAGAGAGAG
>NC_134886.1:4552029-4562029 GCF_041734735.1 Babylonia areolata
CACGTAAAAGCCCACTCGTGTGCATACGAGTGAACGCAGAAGAAGAAGAAGAAGAACGACAGAGAGACAACAGAACGAAAAGGAAAAAAGCCGGTGAACAGAACATTTCTCGCTAATAATTTCCAGAAGGTGGGGATGCTCTTTATACCGAACACCCATAATCCTCACTTTGATGCTGCTTTCTCTCCATCTCTCTGTTTGTAAGCATATATTTCAACAAATATTCAGGAGGTCTGGCCATTCATTCTGCTTGTAAACTTACGGAAATGCAATGTAGTCTGGACTAAGACACACTATAAACATCACATCTCAAAATTGGCATGCCCAACGCAGTCATTGCTGTCTGTGTGTTTACAAACTTCTGACAGGAATGATTTCCGTGGATATAATTTCTCCTGCTAAAAACTGGACTGCGAAAATGTGTCCTATGACAATGTCTGAAAATTAATGTGCAAAGTTTCGCTCACTGACTCATGCGCTTACTCAGTCACTAAGTCATCCTCCTATCCACCACCCCCCGCCTCCTCCTCCCCCATCCTCCGCCCCCTACAATCCCCCTCCCCCAACACACACACACACACACACACACACACACACAAACACAAACACGAACACGCACACACAGAGGGATTATATAATTTCTCTGCATTGAAGATGCACTTCGAGATGACGAACAAAAAATAACTCCACATCATTCTGCGAAATTCTTTCACAACAAATGAAATGCAGCTTCAATTCGTCTGGGTGATTGAAATCTTCAGAAGGAGAAGACGACGACGAAGACGAAGAGCTGCACCCTAAACACCCCTCTGCTGGCAGAGGTCTGTCATTATCATTTGAAGGCCATTTTGACCCAACCATTCGGCGCTGCCGTCCAAACCCTGCAGACTTTGGACTTGGAACTGGCTGGAACTTTTTCTCAGATGCAATTGCAGCAGCCCCAGTCATCCTGATTGCAGTCCTGGACAAGTTGCAGTGTAACGGGGCTGCTGTTTGGACGGGACGTGTTATTACCCGTTGACGACAGTTTGCAACATAATGTTGACTCTCTCTCTCTCCCTCCCTCCCCCCTCTCTCTCCCTCTTTTTCTCTGCCTCCCCCTCTCTCTCTCTCTCTCCCTCCCCCCCTCTCTCTCTCTTTCTCTCTCTCTGCGGTGATGGGCAAAGTGGTATAATTTGGACAGAGGGTCGGGAGTTCAAGTCTTCTCGAAGTTAAAAATATGAGCTGACTTCATGAAGGGGCATTACCTCACGCAGGGCATCTTCCTCGGGCTGGTGGTGATGAAGAGGGAAAGTTTATCTGAACTTCCTTTACTTGTTTCTTGGCCAAATCGATTTCTTTTTTTCTTTTTTTTTTTTGGATTAATTCAACATTCCTTTACCTGTTTCTTGGCTGAATCGATTTCTTTTTTCTTTTCTTTTTTTTCTTTTTATTAATTCAACTTTCCTTTACCTCTTTCTTGGCTGAATCGATTTCTTTTTTTCTTTTCTTTTTTTTTTCTTTTTATTAATTCAACATTCCTTTACCTGTTTCTTGGATGAATCGATTTCATTTTTCTTTTTATTAATTCAACATTCCTTTACCTGTTTCTTGGGTGAATCGATTTCTTTTTTTTTCTTTCTTTTTCTTAAATTCAACATTGCACAAGTTTATCTGAACTTCCTTTACTCGTTTCTTGGCTGAATCGATTTCTTTTTTTTTTTTTTTTTTTTTTTTTTTTATCAATTCAACATTCCTTTACCTGTTTCTTGGGTGAATCGATTTCTTTCTTTTTTTTTTTTCTTTCTTAAATTCACCATTGCACAAGTTTATCTGAACTTCCTTTACTTGTTTCTTGGGTGAATCGATTTCTTTAAAATTCAACATTCCTTTACCTGTTTCTTGGGTGAATCGATTTAAGAAAAAAAAAAAATCTTTTTTTTTCTTAGATTCAACATTGCACAAGTTTATCTGAACTTCCTTTACTTGTTTCTTGGGTGAATCGATTTTTTTTTTTTAAATTCAACATTCCTTTACCTGTTTCTTGGGTGAATCGATTTCTTTTTTTTTTTCTTTTGTTTTTAAATTCAACATTGCACAAGTTTATCTGAACTTCCTTTACCTGTTTATTGGGTGAATCGATTTGGTTTTTGTTGTTTTTTTCCGTTGTTTTTTTTTTCTTTTCTTTTTTTTTAATTTCAACATTGCACAATTTTATCTGAACTTCTTTCACCTGTTTCTTGGGTGAATCGATTTCTTGGGTTGTTTTTTTTTTCTCTTTTTTTAATTTAACATTGCACAAGTTTATCTAAACTTCCTTTACAAGTTTCTTGAGAGAATCGATTCCCCTTTTTTTTTAAATTCAACATTGCACACGTTTATCAAACTTCCTTTACCAGTTTCTTGAGATACTCGATTTTTTAAAAATTCAACATTGTACAAGTTTATCTAAACTTCCTTTACCAGTTTCTTGAGAGGATCGATTCCTTTAAAAAAAAAAAAATTCAACATTGCACAAGTTTATCTAAACTTCCTTTACCTATTTCTTGATTGAATCGATTTTTTTTCTTTTTTTTCTTTTTTAAATTTAACATTGCACATGTTTATCTAAACTTCCTTACTTGATTCTTGGGTGAATCGATTTCTTTTTTTTCTTTTTTTTTTCTTTTTTTTTAAATTCAACATTGCACAAGTTTATCTAAACTTCCTTACTTGTTTCTTGAGTGAATCGATTTCTTTTCTTTTTTTTCCTCCTTCTTCTTTTTTTTTTTATTAAAAAAAATCAACATTGCACAAGTTTATTTAAACTTCTTTACTTGTTTCTTGGGTGAATCGTTTCTTTCTTTTTATTATCATTATTATTATTTTTTTAATAATAAAATTCAGCAATATTGCTTAGTGTCGCTTTCACAACTGAAACTGTGCAACATATTCCAAACTTGCACAGCCGTTTATTCTGTCTGCTTGTTTCAGTGATCGTGTTAGAATCTGTATTGATTAGGAAGTATGATTTAATTGGTGAATTGTTTGGCTGGTTGCTTGATGATAGCATCTCCCTTTCGGATCGTTGCTATTATCATAATTATTATTATTATTATTATTATTATTATTACTACTACTACTATTATCATCATTAGTAGTAGTAGTAGTAGTAGTAGTAGGAGTATCTTTTATTGTTAGTGTTGGTATCATCGTCACCATCATCATCATTATTATTATTATCATCACCATCATCATTATCATTATTATTATTATTATTATTATTATTATTATTATTATTATTATTATTATTATTGTTGTTGTTGTTGTTGTCGTCGTCGTCGTCGCCGTCAACATTATCAACATTATCATTAATTTAGTATATTGGGTGTTGTTACCATCTCTTTTTGGTTCATTATCATTATCATTTTTTTTTTATATCTCATATTCATCACTATCATTGGTGATTTGAGCGAATTGAAACATGTTTATGTATATGTGTTGTTTTTTATCAACCCCTCTAAAAGTTCATATTCGTCAAAGCATTCATTTTGTATGTGATGTCTCGCAGTGTATGTTCCTGGTAATGAATTGTTCATATCATGATGTAGACTTGTTTGCCTCATTTTCTTGTGCTGATTTTTTTTTACGTATTTAGCAACAAACGAATATCATACTGTTTGAAATTTCTTGTTTAAACTTTATTTTGCTATAAAATGGACGCAGGTGTTCTTGTGTGTGTGTGTGTGTGTGTGTGTGTGCGGTTTTTGTTTTTTTTGTTTTGTTTTGTTTTTGTTTTGTTCGTTTTTTTTGTTTTTTGATAACTTTTATTGTTTTCATTTGCATTCTAATTCTAAACAAATAAATAGAATAAAATATAAAAAAAAAAAACCGCAAAGACTAACAGGAGAAAACAGTTAAGGCGGTGAAGTCAGTGGTATTTTACATTTGGAGCACCATTGTTCGCATTGAACAGGTCTGATTGTTTCAATAAGTGTCATGGTCTATCGTTGATGGGAAACAAACAAAAAACTGAAAGACAGAAAGAAAAGAAAACAAAACAAAACAGAAAAAAAAAGAAGAACACAGCATGACGCGAGATGCAATTATTATAATTTTCAAAATTTGGTTCTTCGAACTACAACAACGTTTGGGGGCGTGGGGGAAATTTTAGTTTCGAAAGTTTCAAAAAGTTATAATTTTGTTGTTTTTTGTTTGTTAGTTTTTTTCTTTATTTTTTTTTTTTTTTTTTTATTTTTATTATTTTTTTTTACCTTAGCTCTCTTCCCCCCTTCGCCTTTCATTTCAGTTTTAATGACAAATATTTTAACCATATATTTACCCAAACATCCCCCCCCCTTGCAGGAAAAACGAAAACACTTTCCCTCGCCAAAGAAAACTCCCCGTGAAAGGGAGAGAGAGAAAAAAAAAAATATATATATCGCCTCCATGATTCCTTTCACAAGATCGCAAACCGATTCGATGATGAAAATCTTTAAGTAAATTTCACATAAACTGGAAAGGGTGGGGCAGCTGGCAAGGGGATGTGGGGGTGGGGGGAAGGAGAGGGGGGGGGTAGGGAGTTAGGTGGGTGGGGGGTGGGGGGGAAGCAGACGTGGCCATAGAAGGCGCCTCCCATCAATAATATTCCCATGCTTCCCCCCCCCCCCCCCCCTCATTGCGAGAAGCGCGGCGCAGGGCTTCTGTGTAACAACTAGTGCTGGGATACAGGGCTTGGCAAGGGACCAACAGGCATGAGCAAACAGCGGGCCGGCACAATGAGCCATTCAGCGCCCTGGTAGATGTCAGGCAAGGGCTGTATTCTGTGGCTGGGCCTTCCCTCTCCTGCCCGCCCCGACAGCACAGCTTCCATAAGGCCTAGTTGGTCCACCCTCTCTCTCCTACCCCACAACCTCCCTCCCCAGCCTCTCTCTCTCTCTCTCTCTCTCTCCCTCTCTCCATTCCTACCCTCAACACCCCCTCCTCTCTCTCTCTCTCTCTCTCCCACTTCTTCTTTTGTTCAAACCAACGAGCACCCATCCCTCCTCTTCCTCCTCCCTCTCCCCCCCACCCCCTCTCTCTCTTTTCCTCTCCCTTTTCAGATCCCCCTTTTCTTACAAGCTCCTTTTCAATATTCTCTCTCGGCCCCCGATATTTTGTGTGAAAACGTTCGCGCGAGACGGGCTGAATGGAAAATGGTTCTCGGAACTCTCCGAACGAAGTATGGAGAGCATTTGGCTGAGCAAACACGGGCGAATAATCGCTTCCCAATCAAGGCTTGTCCTCCCTTGTTCCCTCCCTCCCCACCCCTCCCCTCGTCTCCTTCATCCCCCCCCCCCCCCCCTCTTCTCCTCCTCTCCGCTATTTGCATTGGCCCCATGGAAACCAAAGAGAGCCGGAGGGTCGTTTCGGCGTCTACAGATCTATGTGTGTGTGGAGCGGGTCCGCCTTGGTCGAAGAGCTCCCCCGTTTCCTATCTGCAGGGGTAGTTTCAGCCGGGGTCGATTCTTCTTTCTCCTCGTCGTGTCTCTTTATCTCTCCTTTCTTCCGATCTGTCTTTCTTGATGGCTGCAGCTACTCTTTCATTTCTTGCTCTTCCCACCTCTCTCCCCCTTCGTTTCGGGGACTGTCCTCCTTATCTCGTGGAGGTCTTTCATGACGTCTCTTGGTTCTTGAGCTCAGGCTGAGGAGCTGGTGGCAATGGTGGGATTGGGACCGACCAGACGGGGAAGGACATTGCACAACTGAAGACCGATGCTTTGGTGGTGATAGGTCGTTTGGGAATGGGGAGCTGGAGTTGGACTCCCGCCAGTCAGATACGTCGAGGCGGAGACGAGGAGAAGCTAGGGAATAAGTCCTTGTTAACTTTTTTCCTCCTCCGTCTCCTTTTTCTTTTCTTTTCTTTTCTTCTTCTTCTTGTTCTTCTCCTTCGTCTCGTGTCGCCCTGCTGTATTGGCAAACAGTGACCTAAAGGATCTAACAGCGCGCGGAACCATCACATGAAAAGAAAGTCACCTTTGATAGAGGTCTTTTTTGGACAGGAGACATGTAGCGGAGGGTTATCAGACGGCCAAGCAAAGACGACTCAAAAAGCGTGGGGGGGGGACATACGTGAATGTTCAGAGGACGTGGCAGGAAGCAGACATTTCCTTCGGTGATGACGGCAAGGTGATAGGACACAAGGGCTCCTCACATGTCGGCCTCACTCTGAAGCCACAAACACCGCTATCTGCTGGATCCAAACATCACCACAGTGGAAACAAAGACCGCGGGAAGCTGAACTCGATTAAAAGTTTTTTTTTGTATCTTTCAGACTTTCTGTTGGTACTAGAACTGTGTCTTTCATAAACAGGTTGGCGGTGCAGCTTGTGTCCACCCTGTTGCCGACTTACATTCAGGTTTGTTTGCTGTGCCTTGTTTCCTAACCGGTTCGTTTCTGCAATGAATGCTTTTACTACAAGAGAGTTGACCGCCTGAGGATTATCAAACTGAATAGAAACTTTGGAAGAGGATGAATCAAGATCAGGGTAACGAGGCAGAATCCAACCTTTCGAGCAATGATAGTGTGCACACTGTGTCAGGACCACGGGAAAACATTATTGAAAGTAAACTTTTAGATGATATATAGAGTGTGCGGCTAGAAATATCGAACTTTAGCATACAAAAATACCTTTCATCCCCCTCAAGCTGCAGTAAATGCTTTGCACTGAGGACGGTTCTGAAGCATGTAAATCACAACTCAGCACCTCCAGCGACATTACGTATCGGTCGGTATAGTGCATCAACATTTCACAGTGAACGGGGAAACTGTTTACAGAGACCCAGGCTTTGGCACAAAACCGACAGACCTGCAGGACTCTGGTGAACAGTACTTCAGTCCGGTGCCTCAGTGACTCCTGACAGAGGTAAGGGAGAAGAAGAGATAGAGTGATGGCCTAGAGGTAACGCGTCCGCCTAGGAAGCGAGAGAATCTGAGCACGCTGGTTCGAATCACGGCTCAGCCGCCGATATTTTCTCCCCCTCCACTAGACCTTGAGTGGTGGTCTGGACGCTAGTCATTCGGATGAGACGACAAACCGAGGTCCCGTGTGCAGCATGCACTTAGCGCACGTAAAAAAAACCCCACGGCAACAAAAGGGTTGTTCCTGGCAAAATTATGTAGAAAAATCCACTTCGATAGGAAAAACAAATAAAACTGCACGCAGGAAAAAATACAAAAAAAATGGGTGGCGCTGTAGTGTAGCGACGCGCTCTCCCTGGGGAGAGCAGCCTGAATTTCACACAGAGAAATCTGTTGTGATAAAAAGAAATACAAATACAAATAGAGCATCATCTACTGTGCCACAAAGGCTATAGTCATAGCACTGCTCATAGCACAGAGCAAAATTGATGAACTGATTACTCCATACTTTCATTCAGAGACATGGACGATTTCATGAAGGAATCTGATTCATCAGTCCATTTGCACATTAACAAAATCGGCGTCAGTTTTGGTGGCGATGAAGGGACTGTTGTCGCCGTTCTTTGATTGTGTTCTTATTCTCGGTGCTGTGTGCCCGCAATTGCTTTGTTCTGGTTGCCCTTGTTAATACTGTTGTTCCTGGTGTTACGCTATTATTACTGTCGGAGCTGTTCCGATCCCCCCCACCCCCCACCCCCCTTCTCTCCCTAATCATCGTCATTGCCCTGGCAACTGCAGAGACAAGAAATTCTTTGATCTCTCTCTGAACCAATTACCCAGACAATTTTTCATGTTTGCTTATCCTGTAGCGCAAACATTTTCGCGACACTCCTAAACGGAACCGCTTTTTTTTTTAGATCCAATAATCAACTTAGCCTGGGGGGGCAGGATATAGCAGCGTGACGCATGGAGTAAAGGCATTAGTTCAGTTCATACCTCATGCATTGTCAAAGAATAGCAAATTTCTGTGCGATTTTTTCTCTCTTCTATTTTTTTTTTCTTTAAATTCTCAGCTAACAATTTTCCCTATCCCTCTTATATATATATCTTTCTTCCTCTTCCACGATATTATCCATTCATGATAACGAAATACAGGCTGCCAAAGGAAGAGGTATAGAGAAAATACCATCCTTGAGAAAGAATGAAGTATGTTGACACTGCAATGCATGGCCCAGAGACGAATGCACTCTAACACACAGATATAGACAGGCACAAACACATAGACAGACAGGCACACACACAAACACGCACACACACACACACGCACACATACACACATACAATATATATATATATATATATATACATATATATATATATATATTGCAATATGTATGTGTGTGTGTGTGCCTGTCTGTCTGTCTATGTGTGTGTATATATATATAATGTGTGTGTGTGTGTGTTGTTGTTGTTGTTGTTGTTGTGTGTTGTGTGTGTGTGTGTGTGTGTGTGTGTGTGTGTGTGTGTGTGTGTGTGGTGTGTGTGCCGGTCTGTCTATGTGTGTGTATATATAATTATGTGTGTGTGTGTGTGTGTGTGTATAACTCATAACACATACAGGAAAAACATCTAACCATTGTGGTTGATAATGCTGTGGTAGCCGTTCTGTACCCTTGCAGCAATCAATTAAAGCGGCCAACCAACCGACAAATCTATCAATCCATTAATGCGTACATCGGTTGAGAATAGACTGGTCTTCAGGTTATAATCGATCAATGAATATATCACGGAATCACTCAGTACATTCACACCACAACATCAATCCGTTCAGTAATATCTTAAGGTTCCGGTATCTCACTAGGGTGACCAAACTCTCTCTCTCTCTCTCTCTCTCTCTCTCTCTCTCACACACACACACACACACACACACACACACACACACACACACACACAGAGTCACACAAACACATAATAAATTTATATTCACACACACACACACACACACACACGCACGGACGCATGTATATAAGTATACACATACACACACGCAAGCAAACACACTCATGCAGATGCCGAGGAACGGTCTGAATCAATCTCCAGGGAAATTGAAAACTAAACCCTCCTCCAAACTCTCACGCAGTCCTAGACAGCGGTGTTGGCAGGAGGAATTATTTGAGGGAACGGCTGAATCCAAAACTGACAGGCGGAAGACGGTCCTATTAAAACAAAAACAAAAAAAAAAGTATCCATACGTCACATCAAAACGACAACCCACAAAAACCTGGAATGGAACCATCACAGAAAAGAAAAAAAATCCCTTTCAGCAACTGATCAGTCAGATGAGGTTTCTTTTTTTGTACTGAAAATCCGACAAAAATCTTCAGCAGGCAATTTTCAGGCGAGACAGCTTGTCAAGAAGGTAAACCATGATGATGGGGGTAGTTGTGCTTTAGTGAGGGATTATAGCAAGTGGTTGTCTTTACCCCACACCCCCTCCCTTTGGCTGTTTCAACGTGTCTCTTCCAAGATCTGTGTACTCTGCTGTCTAGCTCAACCTTCTCAACACGCACAGTGCTTTTGGCCGTCTTTCAGTCAAGCAGAATATGAATGGTCTACGTCCAAATGTGACTGTCAATTAGGGAATTTTTGAAATGGGTGTAGCAGTGAGGGAACAGTTAAAATGGGAAGGGACGACAGCCGAGATGGGTGTCAAAGAGAGGGGGGTAGGGAGACAGAGACAGAGACAGACAGACGGACAGATAAATGGGGACTAAGAAACGGACATACTGGTGTTTAACACACCAATTCATTTTCAGCATTATGACGAATATACACAAAATATTGAACAAAACCGTATTGTCATGACTTCTGCCCATGTTAAACTCCAATTAGAAAAAGAAAGGTATGTACACTGGACTTCCTGTTTCAGCACAACAGAAGATGAAGACATTATCATCTTAAGGCGATTCAGCTTCTTTTTTAACGATTGCAGCAATTCTATTTGATGAGCCAATATGAACAGAACCAGGCACATCTTGCATTCAAATAAAATACCTATATGTTTCAAGAAAATGTCACTGACTGTAATCATTCGAAAATAATTTTCAAATATAGGCAAAACAATTCCATCATGTTGTTTCT
>NC_134886.1:4564529-4572029 GCF_041734735.1 Babylonia areolata
GGTATTTTTTGTACTGAAAATCCTACAAAAATCTTCAGCAGGCAATTTTCAGGCGAGACAGTTTGTCAAGAAGGTAAACCATGATGATGGCGTAGTGTGCTTTAGTGAGGGATTATAGCGAGGCCAACAGGACTGCTGCAGCTGTTCAGAAGAGGCAGGCCAGAAAGTCACGGGCAAACAAGCTCCCTGACAATGATATGCCTGTCTTTGTCTGCCCCAACTGTCAGCGAACATTTCGTGCGCAGATTGGACTATTCAGCCATCTGCGCATTCACAGATAGATTCGTGAGCATCCTCCCCCCCCCACCCCACCACCACCCTCCCCCCATCCCCCAGCTGGATGACAACGATGGTCATCATCGATCTCGATGGACACACCACCACACCATAGCAAATGGTTGTCTTTATCCCCACCCCCACCCCTTCCCCCCACCCCCTCCCTTTGGCTGTTTCAACGTGTCTCTTCCAAGTTCTGTGTACTCTGCTGTCTGGCTCAACCTTCTCAACACGCACAGTGCTTTTGACCGTCTTTTAGTCAAGCAGAATAATTAGCAGAATGGTCAGTAGAATTCTTATTAGAATAATAAGCAGGTAATTTTCTTCTTCTTCTTCTTCTTCTTTTTCTTCTTCTGCGTTCACTCGTATGCACACGAGTGGGCTTTTACGTGTATGACCGTTTTTACCCCCGCCATGTAGACAGCCATACTCCGTTTTCGGGGGTGTGCATGCTGGGTATGTTCTTGTTTCCATAACCCACCGAACGCTGACATGGATTACAGGATCTTTAACGTGCGTATTTGATCTTCTGCTTGCATATACACACGAAGGGGGTTCAGGCACTAGCAGGTCTGCACATATGTTGACCTGGGAGATCGTAAAAATCACCCTTTACCCACCAGGCGCTGTCACCGTGATTCGAACCCGGGACCCTCAGATTGACAGTCCAACGCTTTAACCACTCGGCTATTGCGCCCGTCTCAGGTAATTTTCAATCGAGACAGCTTGTCAAGGAGGTAAACTGTGGTGATAGGGGTAGTGTGCTTTAGTGAGGGATTATTAGCAAAGGGTTGTTGTTTTTCATACCCTCCCTTTGGCTGTTTTCAACCTGACATTTCCACGTTCTTTCCACTGTGATCTCTCTACACCACCCATCTGTACGTACACAGTGCTGTTGGCATCGGAGTCCACCTGCAAGTACTGTCTCCCCTGTTCTCAATTCCCAGCCATTGGTGCATGAACAGGTCATTGTGGTCCGTCACTCACATTGCATGACAATGGTATTGGCTGCAATGCCATCAATTGCTTAAGAGGGGTTGCGATGGGAGAAGCAGATAGACAGACAGACAGACAAACAATCATACATACTCGCAGACAGACATAGATAGACAGACAGACAGACAGACAGACAGACAGACATACACGCAGACATAGATAGATAGAAAAAGACAGGTAGGCAGACAGACAGACAGACAGACAGACACGCAGACAGACATGGAGATATATAGACAGAAAAAAAGAATATCATTGTGTTACCTTTGTCCAGCCAAAAAAAAAAAAAAAAAAAAAAAAAAAAAAAAAAAAACCAACAACGCCATCAGTACGACATTCAGTTTCAAAAGGATTTTCTTGCAGAACTTGTGACTTGACCGGAATGGCACTGTTAAGTCCAGAGCCATTCAGTTCAGGGAGACATGCTTCAACACATCACATCACAGACCTGAAGCAGGCTGGCATAGAGGTGTCCTGTTGAATGGCACATAAACAGTCATGTTGACAGCAGGTTTCATTTTCCCTCTTCCCCCCCCCCCCCCCCCCCTCCCCCCATCGACAGGAACCGCCAGGAAAAGTGGTTTCTATGAAATGGCTGCATTGAACCAGCCGCCGTGGCGAAGTGGTTAGCGTCGCGGACTGACGGCTGGGAGGACGCGGGTTCGAATCCCAGCGGAGGTGGGTTTTTCGGCCCGTGGCCGGCTCCTACCCAGAGTTGAGTGTGCTGTGGGCTTAAATGGGGAGACTGGGACCACACAGTCGAGTGTCATCCACTTCAAGGATGCGTCTTTGGGTGTGTTGCTCTAATTACCTGACCAACACTGCAAGTGTCTGCATCTCTCGGGCCTGGTTAACGGCGGGATATCATTATGACAGGAAGCGTAGAGTACAGCCTTGTCACGCAGTCCCAAACCAAAATGGACCTCCATAGCAACATCGTCATCATCATCGTCATCCTCCTCCTCCTTCATCGTCATCAATATAAAAAAAATATAGTCTCAAAGTCTGTGGCACTTCGTGCCCTGCTCTCATGGTGACCTCAGTTTCGATACCCCTCCACTTCCGTGCTTGGGGTGAGTCCTGCCTATGTCGTCAGATTCATGGGGGGCTGTTGTTTGAGGGACGTGGTGGCGGTCTCCACTCTGGGAGGGACGCTCACTCAGTCTGGCTCCGCGACTAAGCCATTATTGTCGCTAGTAGGGGGCTTAGTAGGTGGTGTCCTAAGTACGTTAAAACAGAACAGGCACCACTGAACACCACCGAAGTGACCCAGCAGCAGTGCAGGGTCTCCTCTGGTGTGTGGCCTCCTGGCGACCTAGCATCGATGGTTCCCTGTGGACTGCCGACGCTGGAACTGCGACAGACGAACCCGGGTGTGGCCGTGTATGGGGGAATCTAAATGAGCGGTGTGGGAGTAATGCCACTGAAACGGTGCAGATGATGGGGCAGCACAAAAAAAAAAAAAAAAAAAAAAGTGGCTGCATTGCCGAAGATGAAAAAGAAAGGAAAAAACAAGAGAGGCAAGGCCTTCAAGACTCACTTGTGATTCACTTGAACAAGAGGCAAAGCCTTCATGGCTCATGTGTGAATCCTGTCTAAATGACAACTTTTTGGTTCAATGCATAGAAAGGAAAATTGCAAGTATATTATATACCTGGTAATCACTCCATGTCCTTATGAAATATGTGTATGTTGGTGAAAGCCCGGTTCCCAATACTCTGATTGACAATGGAGAGAGAGAGAGAGAGAGAGAGAGAGAGAGAGAGAGAGAGAGAGAGAGACAGTGTGCGTTTACACTGTTAACCGTGACAGTCCGAGTTTGAAATCCATGTCTCATCCGTCTTCTCATACTTTATTTAAAATCATGCAACGATACACCAATCTAATGTGCATGAAGCATACTGCACACAGAAAATGAACCCATGGCAACATAAGTGTTTGTCCTCTGGCAAAAGTTGTGCAGACGAAATCTACCCCGATGGGTACACAAACATATGCATGCACTCAAAGCCTGATGTATTGGGTTATGCTGCTGATCAGGCATCTGTGTGGTAGACGTGGTTTAGCACATATATGAGTTTGTTCTAATGCCACCATCTTGAGAAACTGACATTTTGAATGTACTGATGGAAATGGTTTCTGAAATGACTGACTGGTGGTGGAAGAAGATGAGCTCAGGTGGTTGGAGGGAGTGGTCATCAACCTGGAGGTTGCTTGTCGTTCAATGAGGGAAGCACTGGGCCAGCTTTTTAGCTGAAATGCTTTAACTGTAGTGATGTTCTTGTTTTCATTTATTTATCTTAATATCATTATCTTTTTTTTTTTGGTAGGTGTGACTTTGGTTAGATATTAAAATAAGATATCTTCATTTATCTTATTTTAATATCATTATTATTATTGATTTTTGTTGTTTATTTTTGGTAAGCATGACTTCGGTTAGATGTAAGTAATGGCTGCTTGTGTTGCAGCAAGTTGTGGACTTTATTCAGAGTGGTAAATGTGTTGGGACACTGAATATCAATCACCACAGTGATGGTTTTCATTTTGGCTACTTCTCATTCATAAAAATGCTGAATTAAATATGTAATATAGTTTCTGCCATGAACTTAGTTTTGGGATTTAAAATCTTGAACATGAGTTAGCCATTAAAAAAAAAAAACAATTTGTGTGTGACTGTGTGTCATATAATATTGATCTTGATCTTGTATATAAAAAAAAAGGGGGGTGTGGGGGGAGGGATTTTGTGTGTGTGTGTGTGTGTGTGTGTGTGTGTGTGTGTGTGCATGAATAGTCGTATGCATGCACATATAACTACATGCATCAAATTGGCCTTTCCATTAATCTATCGATAGAGTAAACCAATCAAACCTGAACATTGACATAATTATACATAATACGCAAATTGTACATAACAGGCATAGAAAACCAAAAAAAATGCCAGCAGGCAACTCGTATATCCTAGGTCCAAATTTGAATACAGCTTTGCAAGAATGCACAATTATGAAGTCCAGAAAAATAAATAATCATGGCTATCTTGAAAAAAATGGATGGGAATGAATAGCATGGCTGAAGTAATAAATGACAGAAAAGGAAAAGTGACATATAAAATGATAAATTTTCAGGAGAGGGTTTCCAGAGGGTGGGCATAGTATTTTAATGGAAAGAGTCCCTGACATCCCCACAGGAGCACACAAACAGCACCTTCAACAAACCAAACATCCACTGATCAAGCAACAGAGGCTTATGATGTTGTATTGTATTGTGTTTATTTAGATCAAAAGCATACAGGTTTTCTCACAGAAGATTCTGTTGTTCCTGTCCTAGCTGATGTCCATTTCCTGAAACAGAAGGACGACGAATTGTCAGTCATAAGAGATAAATATGCAAAGACATGTGTTTGCAACTGAATTTTGTCGGGCTTCTACTATACAACCTTTTCAGCAAGGGAAACCCAAAAATGCGTGCATCATGCCAGCTGGTATAGTTTGTGGAACAAATACCCACAACCTGTCCAGCATGGGAGGCCCTACCAGGCATGTGACACATCAAATGACATAGCTCGACAGGTCACTGAAGCACTCAAGCTACCCCACCATGACAAGGTATCAGTTCCATGGGGTAGTAACATATCAAGTTTATTCATGTATTCATTTGTCAGAATGTCATATACAAACCAATGTGAAGCTCACTTTGTAAAACACAATATATTAGCACTAATGTTTACTGAATAGTTTGCAATTTAAAGAAAAAAAGTAAAACAATGGATTATGTTTAAGCATTTAAATCTGGTCTTCTTCTTATGCTACAATTTTTATTGACATTTCACTGTCTGCTGTTTAACCATAATTCCATGCCTACAACACCAGTACAAGGCAGTATACCCTCCACACCAAAAACCCTCTTCAAATTAGAATGGACCATCTCACGAGAAAGAGCTATAGATCTACATCATATATGTGAAGCAAGTTTTTTCAACAATCCCAAATTTCCTGATCAAGGCATCTATTTCAGAAAAAGTGCATGCCAACACAGCAACGCACTGTTTTGTGCAAACAACATGCACAAGTGTCCAAAGCTTCTGCTGTGGCTGCATGTGATCAAATGTCAATTAATATGCGAGTGTAAACTTCTACTTGTTATGTATCTGATCTATCAACCCGTTTGATGGCAGATACTTGAAGCTGAACTGGACACTTAAACTTTGTAATGATAAAATTTTATGGTGCCAAGTGTATTTTACATGTATATGTGTATACATGCATGTGTATTTTATATGTATATCTATCAATCAATGTATCTATCTATCTATATATAAGTTCTACATACATGTTACAACTTGTATATTTAAATAAAGATATAGAATATACACAAAATGTATACATACATTTTAACATACATGTGCACCTACCCACAACACAGTTTTGTCAGCCAGTTTGGCAACCTTCTCTGATCTATAGCCGTAACAGTTAAGATTGGTAATATTAATGATGATAATGATCATACTATTCATAGCCATGTTTCAACTAAACACTAAATATAAGAAACCTTGGTCATTTGTTACGTACTGTGCTAGCCATCTAAAGAGAAAAGATGATCTTACCTTTCAGTGTTCACAGTGAAAGGGCAAGTCTGTCATGGATCCTGTCATATAATCCTGTCAATCACAAACACTTTTGTTTATATAACACATTAGATCAATGCTACATACACACAACAAAATGTGACTAACACACATACCCACACACACAAAATGGATACATACATTTTAACATACATGTTAGATCAATGCTACATACACACAACAAAATGTGACTAACACACATACCCACACACACAAAATGGATACATACATTTTAACATACATGTGCACCTAACACTAACAGCTACCCACAACACAGTTTTGTCAGCCAGTTTGGCAACCTTCTCTGATCTATAGCCATAACAGTTAATAATAATGTTAATGATGGTCAAGTTCACTGATGATGCAGGTGAGGGGAACATACTGACACCTTTCCAGATGGAGATGACATAGGATTGGTGCCACACAGCAGTGTTCCACCTTTTGCTGCCCTGTGTCTACTCTGATGGCAAATGTTTTCTCTCTCATTCTTTTGAGATAATGAGACTGCTACATGAAATAATCTATAACTGACTTGAATTTGTACCCTAAAACTCACATATATCTTATTATCTATATCTGTATCTATCTATCTGTCAAATATGTGCAAGTGTATTTTACATCTATATGTGTATACAGGCATGTGTATTTTATATGTATATCTATCAATCAATGTATCTATCTATCTATATTTAAGTTCTACATACATGTTACAACTTGTATATTTAAATAAAGATATAGAATATACACAAAATGCATACATACATTTTAACATACATGTGCACCTAACACTAACAGCTACCCACAACACAGTCTTGTCAGCCAGTTTGGCAACCTTCTCTGATCTATAGCCGTAACAGTTAATATTAATAATATTAATGATGATAATGATCATACTATTCATAGCCATGTTTCAACTAAACACTAAATATAAGAAATTGAGGTCATTTGTTACATACTGTGCTAGCCATCTAAAGAGAAAAGATGATCTTACCTTTCAGTGTTCACAGTGAAAGGGCAAGTCTGTCATGGATCCTGTCAATCACAAACACTTTTGTTTATATAACACATTAGATCAATGCTACATACACACAAAATGTGACTAACACACATACCCACACATACAAAATGGATACATGCATTTTAACATACATGTGCACCTAATGCTAACAGCTACCCACAACACAGTTTTGTCAGCCTGTTTGGCAACCTTCTCTGATCTATAGCCGTAACAGTTAATAATAATGTTAATGATGGTCAAGTTCACTGATGATGCAGGTGAGGGGAACATACTGACACCTTTCCACCTTTTGCTGCCCTGTGTCTGTCCCTGTAGCAAATATTTTCTCTCTCATTTTTTTGAGGTAATGAGACTGCCACATGAAATAATCTATAATTGACTTGAATTTGTACCCTAAAACTCACATATATCTTATTATCTATATATCTATCTATATATCTATCTATTCTATGCAAGTGTATTTACATGTATATGTATATACATGCATGTATATTTTATATGTATATTTATCAATGTATGTATCTATCTATCTATATATATATCTACATACATGTTACAACTTGTATATTACCTTTCAGTGTTCACAGTGAAA
>NC_134886.1:4577029-4582029 GCF_041734735.1 Babylonia areolata
AAAATAATGAAATGGTCTCCAGTTTCAGTTTCAGTTTCAGTAGCTCAAGGAGGCGTCACTGCGTTCGGACAAATCCATATAAGCTACACTACATCTGCCAAGCCAAGCAGATGCCTGACCAGCAGCGTAACCCAACGCGCTTAGTCAGGCCTTGAGAAAAAAAACAACTAAAATAAAAAATTAAGATAGAATTAAAAAAAATAAATAAATAAATACATAAAAAAGAACTTCTACTAATAATATGTATAAGGCGCAAAATCTTGATGAAGTCAAATATAATTAATAAAATAAAATAAATAAATAAGTATATAAATAAATAACTAAATAATTAAATAAATAAAAAAAATAATAATAATTCAAAATAAATAAATTGATATAATAATAATAATAATAATAATAATAATAATAATAATAGCCTCCCTTGCCTGACCTTCCTTGTCTTTAGTTTCTACAGTTTTAGAGTTATGCATGCGCGTGAATGACTGGTGCGAAAGCGCTTTGATTTGTCTCTGCACAAGATTCAGCGCTATATAAATACCATTATTATTATTATTATTATTATTATTATCATTATTATAAATAAATAAATAGATAGTATAAAATAAATAAAATGGTCTCCAACTAAGATCAATAGAAAGAAGCCATGTAACAGAAATATGTTCCGTAGAGTAGTTCCCGTTTGAAGATGAACAGGCAAATGTTTGGAAGTGAAGCGCTGTAATTGTTTGTGAATGGCGGAGTGATGAGGTCTGCAATCTTTTGGCCAACTCAGTTCAAAGTGTTCGGCCTGAGCTCTTTTTTTTGTTTATTCTGTAATATCTTAGCTGCTGGAGGTAAATGGAAGATATAATGAACTACGAAATCTACATATCATACCATGTTTATGATTATCACCAGCACCACCATCATCATCATCGCCATGAATTATTTTGTAAGAACATCATCTTGCACAATGCAAATCAATATGCTGCCCACACTCCACTCATACAGTTTATGCACTAACACTCATAAACAAACATTCATGCGCATACGTGCACACACACACACACACACACACACACACACACATATATATATATATATATATATATATATATATATGCACACGCACACACGCGCACACACGCACACACACACACACACACACACACACACACACACACACAACATGCATACAGCCACTCACACACATACACACAAACACAGACTCACAACACACACACACACATAGACACAGACACAGACAGACAGATAGACAGACAGACAGACACGCGCGCGCGCGCGCACACACACACACACACACACACACACACACACACACAACATGCATACAGCCACTCACACACATACACACAAACACAGACTCACAACACACACACACACATAGACACAGACACAGACAGACAGAAAGACAGACAGACAGACGCACGCACACACACACACACACACACACACACACACACACACACACACACACACACACACACACACACACACACACACACACTAATCACTGTATTCTATTTTCTATCAGCTCTCCAATGTTCCCAAAAAGGCTCTTGGCGTTCGTTGAAAGTTCAATGATTTCTCACTGTTCGTCTCTGCCTCTCTCTCTCTCTCTCTCTCTCTCTTCCTAAATCTCTGATTGTCTGTCTGTCTACATGACTGTTTTGTCTGTTTCTTCTACATACACATACATGTACACAAACATGCCCCCCCCCCAGCCCCCGCCCCTCCTCCACCCCCCACCCCCCCACCACACACACACGACACACACCCTCACACAGGCACACTGACATACACGCGCACAGATACGCAAACCCACTCACACAGATGCCCGAGGAACGGTCTGAATCAATCTCCAGGGAAATTGAAAACTAAACCCTCCTCCAAACTCTCACGCAGCCCTAGACAGCGGTGTTGGCAGGAGGAATTATTTGAGGGAACGGCTGAATCCAAAACTGACAGGCGGAAGACGGTCCTATTAAAACAAAAACAAAAAGTACCCATACGCCTCCAAAAAGACGACAACCCACCAAATAACCGGAATGGAATCATCACATAGGAAAAAAAAAAAAAAAGGCCTTTCACTAAGTGATCAATCAGATGAGGGTTTTTTTTTTTTGGTACTGAAAATCCGACAAAATTCCTCAACAGGCAATTTTCAGTCGAGACAGCTTGTCAAGAAGGTAAACTGTGACGATGGGGGTAGTGTGGTTTAGTGAGGGATTTGTATAGCAAGGGGTTGTCTTCTCCCTCCCTTTGGCTGTTTCAAAGTGTCTCTTCTAAGTTCTTTCTACTCTGCTCTCTATCTCACACCGTCTGCACGTACACAGTGCTTTTTGGCATCAGACCCACTTGTAAGTACTGTCTCCCCTGTTCTTGATTCCAGCCATTGGTGGGTAGACAGCTCGTTGTGGTCTTTATTCACATTGTATAACAGTGGCATTCATTGCAATGTCATCGACTGCTGAAGAGAAGATGGGGTAGATATCCAGATATAGACAAACAGACAGCTAGCCTGCCAGCTAGTCAGCCAGCCAGATAGACAGATAGATAGATAGATAGATAGATAGATAGATAGATAGATAGATAGATAGATAGGTCAAGCTGGGTTAGTGATGGGACAGAGAAATACACCTTGGGTGGGCCTTGTAGAGACAGATTAAAGGAGGCAGTTGGGGGATGTCCAGAGTGAGATACAGAGACTGGCAAAGAGACAGACAGACAATGGGTTTCAGATTCAAACATCGTTTTGTTTGGAAATGCTAAGAATCCCCAAATTTTATAAAAGAAACACCCAACCTCTTCCGATGTTAAACGTCGATTGTAGAAATGAATACACGAGGAAGAATCACTCCACATGAAAAGAAGGACGAAAATGATCCATCGGTGTGCTCAATCATTTGGTTTTATATCGGGTGTTTGTTTCAATCTGCTTCACTAATAACAGAAGAAGAAGAAGAAGAAGAAGAAGAAGAAGAAGAAGAAGAAGAAGAAGAAGAAGAAGAAGAAGAAGAAGAAGGAGGAGGAGGAGGAGGAGGAGAACATGAAGAAGAAACATTTTTGTTTAAATTTCAGTCACAAAGTCTGTTCCAGAACCAAAGTACGCCAGTACCCTCATTCTGAAAAGAGAAACTTCAGACAAAAAAATATCCATTTCGTTGTTTTTGTCCTAAAAGGATTCCAGTTTCAAAAGGGTTGTCTTGTAGAACATGTATCTTTGACATAAGACCTGAATAGCATTATAAATTCAGAGGTATTCGATTCCAAAGACATTCAGGAAGACGTGCTTCAAAACAAAATATCATAAGCCTGAAGCGTGGTGGCAGAAGAATCCTGGAAAATGACACATGCACATGTTGAGAGCGGGTTTCATTTTTTTCACCTCCCCTCCGTTGAAAAGAACCGCCGGGAAAAGTGGTTTCTGTGAAGTGGCTACAATGAAGCGGATGAGACAGAAGAAAGGGAGAAAGTATATATATAAAAAAAAATCCCATAATTCCTACTTGCTTATGCAAATGCCAAAAACGAAAATGATAAAAATCAAGAAATATCTACAATACCTCCTCGATAACATATTGAAGACCTCCGAATGTTCTCCTCCAATGAGGGTCATAGGGAAGAGGCCGTGGGAAAGAAATGTGTTCCATAGAGTGATTCCCCTTTGAGGATGAATAAACGAGGATTTGAAAGCGAGGCTCTGTAGTTGGTTGTGGATGGTGAAGAGATGTGATCTGCAACCTTGCTGCCATCTCAGCTGGAAATGCTTGGCTTGAGCTTTTTTGTTTGTTCTTGAATATCTTTGAACGTAGCTTGACGTGAACAAAAAGAGAAAAAAAAAAAAAAAAAGTGACGGGCGGAAATCAACACACAGTGTTTGACACAGGAGAATGGGGGTCAACTATTACATTGAATAATGTTCAGGATTTTCTTTCCCAATATTATTTTTTAAAGCTGTAACTCCGTTTATGCCTCTTATAGAAGGAAAGCAGATGAATGCAAAAGTTTAACAAGAAATCTCTCTCTCTCTCTCTCTCTCTCTCTCTCTCTGTGGAGGGGGGGGGGTCACAAACACGCAGCTTGTCTGCTGATGTGATTTTATTGTCATGGAAATAGCATGACTACAAGATCTTGGGTGGCATTTAGTTTGTAAATACGATTCATCACATTTTGGTGTGTGCGAAGGATAGATATTTTGTTCTCTACCATATAATTATCCACTTCGATTCCATTCAAAAGCTGCTGTTTTTATTTACTAAACTAAACTCACGTTTAAAAAAAAAAAAATGCAAAGAATAGAATACACCCACTGGTTTCAGTGTCAGATTGGACCGAAAGTGACATTCTATTTTGAATTATCTTATTTTCAGCAGATTGTTTTAGTCTCCAACGTACCTGCCTCTCTCCGTCTCTCCCTCTCTGTTTTTATTTGTCTGTCTGTCTGTCTGTCTGTCTGTCTGTCTGTCTGTCTGTATGTATGTATGTATGTATATATGTATGTATGTATATATTGTATATATGTTTGTATGTATCATGTGTGTGTGTGTGTGTGTGTGTGTCTGTGTGTGTGTCTGTGTGTCTGTGTCTGTGTGTCTGTGTGTGTGTCTGTGTGTGCGAGTGCGTTTGTTAATCGACAGAGCTGAATAATTATAGGACGGTATTTATCCATCCAGGCACAGCGTAAAATCTAATTGATTTTTTTTTGTGTGTGTTGGCTGGTTTGGAAGTGGATTCATTGGAGACTCAGATTCAGCAGGGGACTCTTGTATTACATTTCTAGAAATGACATTAAAATGCACATGAACACACACACACACACATACACACGTATCGTACACACACACACACACACACACACACACACACACACACACACACACACACACACACACACACACACACACAAGAAAAAAAAAAGGAGCATCACAAAATCCAAATCATATTTAAGATATTGCAATTTCCTCGAGAAAACACGTATAATGGAACAGGTTATTCCT
>NC_134886.1:4587029-4599529 GCF_041734735.1 Babylonia areolata
CTGCGAGATGGCACCCACAAGACCCAAGTTGCCAAAAGGCGTCGTTCTTATGCTGCCTTATATTTCCTGGCGCGGAAATAACATTAGGCAAAGAATTCCTTTCAGTTTCTCGAGTAGTCTCTTGTCTGTTTGTTTATTTGTTTGTCTCTGTCTGTTTGTCTGTCTCACTGTCTGTTTGTATGTCTGTGTATGTATGCGAGTGTGTGTTTCATGGCGAACCAGTACCACTACGTCTACAATGTGATAGCGTTTTATTGAGTGGTGTTGACCGTTTCTTAATTTTTGTGAACTTCAGCAAAAACAACAAAACGTGTTTTGACACTGACGATGTGACGGTGTTTATCTGGCTAAGCACACGAATCATTCTGGCTATTTCCGCAGTACTTACAAATGAACGTACCATGTCACACATACAATAAAGCGAGATTTAGCTGATTATCTTTTTCTTTTCTTTTTTTTTCTTTCTTTTTTTACATTATACCACACACATGTCAATAAAACTATTGACTCTTAGATCCTGGTAATTAAAAGAAGTTCATCCTTCTAAGAGACAACAAATACTGTTATGGTTATTGTTCTGCAATAATATCTTACGTTTCAGAGTGTTTTTTTTGCCACACATTTTTGAAATAAACGAACGGTGTGAACGACAGACGATTCAACGATAGAAGCCTGTGTGGTGTACTAAAAATAAATAAATAAATAAATAAAAAAAAAAAAAAAACCGTATCCTTATAACCTCTTATGTATGCATTAGGAAGTCTTTTTACAGCTTAGTCATTTGTAAAGGACTCGGACTAAACCTAAGAGGCACAGTTACACTGGCTCTTAGTGCTGCAGCCCAGGGGAGAGTGGGCTAGTTGGCCTTTAGGGAACCACCCCAACACCGTTGTCCTGAAACCCCTCTATGGCCGAGAGAGTGGGGATGTAACTTGGACAAGACGTTTTCCACTGTCATCATAATTATTATAGCCAGGATGATCAGGACAGTAGTTTCCTCCTCTGCTGATCGGATGGTCATACTACGGAAACAAAGGACTATCATCCATCCATCCATCCAAAGATATATTAATATACATGTATGTATACATACCCTCTCATGTATTCTATACGCCCTTTGTGTGGAAAATCAGTACACAACTTCCAGTTTCGACAGGATTGTTTACTGGCAATGGGTTCTTTTAAAATCTCAAACCTCTCCAATTGTAATCGTAGAATTTATTGATTGAAAACGTTGTAGTGGACAACATGAAATATTTAAGATAATAATAATAATAATAATAATAATAATAATAATAATAATAATGGTATTTATATAGCGCTGAATCTTGTGCAGAGACAAATCAAAGCGCTTTCGCACCAGTCATTCACACGCATGTATAACTCTAAAACTGGAGAAACTGAAGACAAGGAATGGGCAGGGAAGGGAGGCTATTTTGGGAAGAGATGGGTTTTAAGGCCAGACTTGAAAGAGCTGAGTGTGGAGATTTGACGAAACGAAATAGGAAGTTCATTCCAGTTGCAAGGTCCAGAGACAGAGAAAGAACGGCGGCCAACAGTCGAGAGCTTGAATCTGGGTATGCGTAAACAGAGTGGATCCGAAGCTGATCGTAGTGAGCGAGATGGAGTGTAGAGGTGAAGGCAGCCACAGAGATAGGAAGGGGCTGATTTGTGAATACATGTATAGCATAGAGTGCTGATCTTGTACTTTATTCTGTGTGAGACAGGGAGCCAGTGGAGATGTTGCAAAAGAGGAGTGATGTGCTCAGATCTTTTCTTTCCGAGGACGAGTCGGGCAGCAGAGTGTTGTATGCGCTGAAGGGACTGAATGGATGAAGCAGGCAAACCAGATAATAGAGAGTTACAGTAGTCAAGGCGAGAGAGAATGAGAAAAACGACAAGTCTAGATGTTGCGTCAATGGACAGATATTTCTGGATGGAACTGATGACGGTGGAAGATTTCCATAACACTCGGTTTAAACAAAAGTTCATAGCACTTGTGTCTTTCTTACAACATCACATTCAAAATTTGAATCTGACGCTTTAAAAAAAATATATATAATGCATATAACAAGCCATTCAACTAATATACAAACACGAGAAATAAATGTGGAAAAGGAACTAACTCGCAAACGAGAGACAGCTTCGCTTTCCGTCATGAACGTAGAATGAAAGCGACCTCTGAGATGTGGTTGAAATAAAGATGAAGACGAAAAGTAAGAGAAACAGTTCTGAATGCTGATGACAATATAACAAAAAGGATCACAATGAAAAAAAAAAGAAACAGCAATTGCGTAGAAAATAATATCTGACGTCTGCAATTCCTCCTCAAAACGATATTGGAAACCGCAAAGCGTTCCCTGAAGAAGATCATTGCCAAAGAGCCCGTGTAATGGAAATATGTTCCATGGAGTGATCCCCCCTTTGAGGATGAATAGACGAGGATTTGAAAGCGAGGCTCAGTGAATGGTTGTGGATGGTGGAGAGAAGAGATCTGCAATCTTGTTGCCACCTCAGCTGAAAATGTTTCGGCCTGAGCTCTTTGTGTGCAGTCTTTCGGCATTGCTTGTGGTTAAAAGAATATAAAAAAAAAAGGGTCATAAAGATTTCTGTAGGAGCAACAGAAAAAGAAATATATTGGCGGAAATCGACAGTCTGTTGTTGCTGCTGGGTTGTCTCTTTTATCATGGAAGAGAATGATGCAAACAATTAAAGTGAATAATCATGATTTAAACCAAATTTATTTCAATCTGTTTCTATTTCTTTTTAAGTCCACAAGGAGGGAGTTTTTTTTTCTTTAAATCTTCTGGGAAAGAAACGTTGTGTATGTCGGTCTGTGTGTCGCGCTCTATCTCTGTCTGTCTGTTTGTATGTCTGCCTGTCTGTCTGTCTGTCTGTCTGTCTGTCTGTCTCTGTCTCTGTCTCTCTCTGTGTGTGCATGTTCCATTTTAGTTTTGAATTTAAATCTCCTTTTTTTTCCAATGATATCAAGAGGACACACATTGCACATTGTAGCATTCAAATTTACTTTTAAATGGTTATGTTATTAAACTATGGATAAATTAACAGCAACGGCTGCATCAAGAATAAAAGCGGGAAAAAAAAACCCCATGAAACCAATAAGAGAAAAGTGAAAAGAATAGATAATTAAAATTTCATATCGTTATCGTCGTCATAGATGTCGGTGCCTGCATCGAAGTCGTTAGTATCATCATCATCATCATCGTCATGTTTGCTTACCTTCTTAGATTTTCTTTAATCATTTGTAAAGAATGCTATGTCAATCCACACCATGAATACAAATACTGGCATCTTTCAAAAGTACGAAAGATGGTTCATATATCGTTTAAGAACTATGACTCTCAAACTAGGAGGCAAAATTGCACTGGCTCTTAGTGCTGCAGCCTTGGGGCCTAGTTGGCCTTTGGGAACCATCCCAACGCCGACTGTCCTAAAACCCTCTTGGCCGAGAGAGTAGGGATGTACCTTGGGCAAAACACTCTCCGGCTATAATCAAATTCGAGCCCAGATAGTCGGGACAGCAGTTACCTCCTCTGCTGTTCTGCTGGTCACAGACGGACACGACTGACTATCATATATATATATATATATATATATATATATATATATATATATATATATATATATATATATATATATATCTAGGAGACCCAATATCGGTTTGTTTTTTCGTGAGACTGTTGGACCTGGAACTGAACGAACGAACGAACGAACGAATCTTTTTAATGAGGGAAGTGGAATAAGCATGCATATGCTTTTTTTACATCCAGCCCTCAGGGCAAAAAGAAATGAAATCAAAATGTTCACATGATAACAAAAGGTTATAGAAAAACATACATGAAATTCAAATACACTCAATTGCACAGTAGCATTTACAAGTACATAATCATGATACCTGCATTAATGACAATAATGTATATGAATATGGTAATGAGAGAGACAGAGTGAGTGAGTGTGAGAGAGAGAGAGAGGATGAATGAATGAATGAAGGAAGGAATAAATGAATGATAAATGAATGAATGAATGGATCTTATTTCCGATAGCATTAGAGTAAGCAAACAATTGCTTTCTCCAGCCCTCGAAAGGGAAAAATGTCTAAAGAAAAGGTATGAAGAAGACCCCCCAAAAATGAGTAAACGTTAACAAATTCATAGAAAAACGAGAAAAGAAACAACATTATAATAAGCATCATATTTATAAGAAACAACACGTAATTTATAAAATGCGGAGCGAGGGAGAGAGAGAGAGAGGGGGGAAAGCGACAGGAGATGAGATAGTATTTATAGAGAGATGGGATGAGCGAGGGGGGTGGTTCGTGTGTTGTGTGTTGGACAGTCAGGATCCCACAGCGTGAGATTTAAAGTGGTGAGAAGGCAGCAGAGATGAAGCAAGAAGAGGATTACCATCATTGTCCTCATCGTCGTCGTCGTCTGTTGCCTCCTGTGCTTTTCTGACACGACTGACTGTCATACATACTGTCTACGAAAGCCTTATGGAAACAACTCGTTTTAACTCACTCAGTACGGCCAGTCCTCTCTTCTCCTCTACACAGACCCCTCGGATGTCCAGTGGGTGTCTCAATGACCCAACCTTTAGCTTCCGTCGTCAGAAATTGTGGTATTCTTTGTCAACATTCACCTCTTCAGTATAAGAGCCTTCCGCTTGCAATATTTTGATGGTGGTAATTGGAATGAAACGCTGTTAACGTCTTCTCTTTCGCCGTTCGTATGGAGAGGGTCAAAGTGGTGAGAAGGCAGCAGAGATGAAGCAAGAAGAGGATCACCATCATTGTCCTCATCATCGTCGTCGTCTGTTGCCTCCTGTGCTTTTCTGATGGCCATAGTCGGACACGACTGACTGTCATACATACTGTCTACGAAAGCCTTATGGAAACAACTCGTTTTAACTCACTCAGTACGGCCAGTCCTCTCTTCTCCTCTACACAGACCCCTCGGATGTCCAGTGGGTGTCTGAATGACCCAACCTTTAGCTTCCGTCGTCAGAAATTGTGGTATTCTTTGTCAACATTCACCTCTTCAGTATAAGAGCCTTCCGCTTGCAATATTTTGATGATGGTAATTGGAATGAAACGCTGTTAACGTCTTCTCTTTCGCCGTTCTTATGGAGAGAGTTAAAAATCTGCATTGTACATTTTTCTAAAGCAATATATCAATAGATTTTTCCAGTGACTTACCTTTATTCTGAACGTTTCTAGGAAGATGCGAAAATGTGAGTTATATCTCCAAATGAGTATTTTCTCGTATAAGAAATGAAATAACAAATGGTGGTGTAATCCAGACATCCAAGATGAAAAAAAAGCTTGAACAGACAAGCGTCACAAGTACATCTGAAAAAAACAACAACAAACACACACACACACACACACACACACACACACAAAAAAAAAAAAAAAAAAACACACACACAAACGGCCACAAAAAACATAAACACTTCGATTAGCTTTCATTTAGACAGATCGATAGACAGACTGACAAACATAGATAGATAGAAACATTGATAAAAACAATAGATTTTACGTGGCCTATTGATTGCAAGCGATGTTCGTCAAGTCCATTGAAAAGAAAATCGTGCGATGAAAGTTCGAGATATGAGTCTCGTTTTTATCGGATGTTTCTGAAATATATCGATTCCAATTTTCATCTTCTTCTCTTTTAAAAAAAAATTCTTCACTCAAAAATGTGTGTTACAGCCTCATTATCTGATTGAAAGTGACATTTCATTTGGTCCTTATTCCCAGCTGGTTTGTCCGTGGTTCCGCAGATAGCCCATCTCTTTCTTTCTTTCTTTCTCTCTATCTGTGTTTATGTCTGTCTGTCTGTCTGTCTGTCTGTGTCTGTTTCTGTCCCTGTTTCTCTCTACTCTCCACTGCTCAAGAATCGTATGGAAAAAGAGTTGGAACGAATTGATCCACTCACTCGATCACGCTCTTTTGGATAATATTATGTCGTCAGGTTTTGACCAGTCCTATGTCGCGTTTTTTGGACTGTACGAAGTCCGCGCTTTCGGGGTCGCGCTTTCGGACTAGCCCCCCCCCCCCCCACCCCCACCCCTCCCGCTCCCTTGCCCTCCCCCCCCCACCTCCCATCCCCCTCTCTCTCACTCTCCCTCCTCTTTTTCTTCTCTTCCCAAACTCTTTTCTGTCTTTCTCTCTTTGCCGTTCTCTCGAAATATGTTCGCGTTTTTCTCCCTTCAAGATGGGTGTTGTTGTTTTTTTTACTCGCATGAAAATGTGTTTTTGTGCATGAATTATCTTGTCTCTCTGTTCCTCTCTCTGTCCCTTCCCCCCCTCTCTCTCTCTCTCTCTCCCTCTCTGTCTGTCTGTCTGTCTGTCTTTCTCTCTCTCCATCTGTCTCTCTCCCCTTCCCCCCCCTCCTCTCTCTCTCTCATTTCCTTTCTTTACCTAGACCGTCTATTACTTGCCTCTTTGTCTAATTGCTTGTCTCCTTCTTTGTCTGTCTATCTGTCTCTCTGTCTCTCTCTCTTTCTCTTTCTCTCTCCTATCTCTTGTTTTCTCCTTCACTCTCTTTCTCATTCTCTGTCTTATTATTATCTTCCCTCCCTCGCTCGCTTGCTTGCTCGCTCGTTCACAACTCTCTCGCGAATGTGTAGGTGCGCGTGTGCATCAGTGTAGTACCAGAGGTATGCCGTGGACAGGGTTGGGACGAGGTGGGGTGGGGGGTAAGGAGGAGAAGTTGCTAGGGGAGGAGGGGAGGGGGGCTGGGGAATGGGAAGATGGTAGAGAGTGGAGAGGGATGGGAGTGGAGGAAAAAAAAACAAAAAAAAACACCAAAAAACCCACCCAACCAACCCACCCATATTCGTTTCTTTCATCTTCATCATCGATTAAGCGTTAGAGTTTCCGTTTGGCCTCGGGCGATTTTTGTTGGTGCTTCATGTTTGGTGGAAAAGCTTTTGGTGCGCGTGGTGGTGGGGGCGGAAGGGGGGGAGTAAGGGGGGGGCGGGGGAGGGAGGGGGCTGAGGAGCTGCAGGGGGGGCGGGGGATGCGAGTGGGCTGCTGGTGGAGGTGGGGTGGGTATGGATGTGGGTGGGTGTGGGAGGGGGTGGGGGGTGGTTGGCTAGGGGTGGGAATGGGGTGGAGTGTGGGTGGGGTGGGGGAGAGTAGAAGGGGTTGGTGTGGGGCGCGCCGCGCGGCGGGGATATGCATTGAAAGGGTCAGCACAAGGTTTCCGATCTTTTCTTTTTCTTTTTTTCTTCTTTTTCTTTTTTTCCCTAAAGTCTTTCAAGGATTGTGTGAGTCAACGGATTCCAGCAAGTCCACCACCACCACCACCACCACAACAACAACCACTACCACCCTCTCTCCTGTCCAACCCACCCTACCCCCACCCTATCCTACCCCATCCACACACCCCACAACCACACCCACACCCCCACACCGTCACATTTTCCTCATCCAGCAGTTTTCTGAGGTGTTTGGTGTCTGTGTGGTGACCTGCGTGGTTATCTGTTTGGGTGTCTGTGCGCTCCCCTCTACCTTTTGTCTGCTTGCCTTGCATGTCTGTCTGTCTGTTTGCCTGTCTGTCTGTCTGTCTTTCTGTCTGTCTGTTTGCCTACATGTCTGTCTGTCTGTCTGTCTCTTTGCACTAAATGTCTGTCTGTTTGCCTGTCTGTCTGTCTGTCTGAATGTTTGCCTGTATGTCTGTCTTTCTGTCTGTCTGTTGCCTGTCTGTTCTCTCTGCCTGTCTGTCTGTTTGCCTGCCTGTCTGTCTGTCTGTTTGCCTGTCTGCCTGTCTGTCTGAGACAGAGAGGGAGACAGGGACAGAGACAGAGAGACAGGAGACAGAGGTTGGGAGACAGACACAGGGAGACACAGAGAGAGAGAGACAGGAGACAGAGAGAGAGGGAGACACAATGAAAGAGAGACCGAGACAGGGAGACAGAGAGGGAGACAGAGAGAGACAGGGAGAAAGAGACAGGGAGACAGAGAGTGAAACAGACAGAGACAGGGAGACAGAGACAGGGAGACAGAGAGACAGTGAGACACAGAGAGGAAGACAGGGATACAGAGACAGAGAGACAGGGAGACAGAGAGTGAGACAGAGACAGGGAGACAGGGACAGAGAAACAGAGACAGGGAGACAGAGAGACAGGGAGTCAGAGAGAGACAGAGAGACAGAGAGAGACAGAGAGAGAGACAGGGAGACACACAGAGAGACCGAGTCAGAGACAGAGAGACAGGGAGACACAGAGAGAGAGAGACAGATAGACAGAGACAGAGAGATAGGGAGACACAGAGAGAGAGACAGATAGACAGAGACAGAGAGATAGGGAGACACAGAGAGAGAGAGAGACAGAGACAGAATGAGAGAGACAGACACACAGACAGACAGCCACAAAGAGGGACGGAGACAAGACAGAGACAGACAGACAAACAGACAGACAGACAGACAGACAGACTGACAGACATAACCAGAGAGACAGAGACAGATGGGGACAGAGACAGAGACAGACAGACAGACAGAGACAGAAAAAGACAGAGACAGAGAAAGACGGAGACAGACACATACAAAAATGGCAAGGCAGACAGACAGATAGACAAACACAGACAGAGACAGAGACATACAGACAGGCAGACAGACAGACAGACAAACAAACACACATATGCATACAATGGCAGGCAGACAGACAGGCAGGTAGGCAGGCAGGCACAGACACACAGGCACAGACACAGACAGACAGACACACACACACACACACACACACACACACACACACACACACACACACACACACAGAGCGACAGAGAGAGAGAGAGAATTTATCACACGAAAGGCAGTGTGTGTTCAGAGAGAGACAAGCAGCTTATGCCGTGATGGGGGGGGATTCCACAGCAGATCAATGGCCGTGTCAATAGTCAGCCTTCAGTTCTTGTGGGGGTGAGTGGTTGCGGGGGGGTGGCGGGGGGGGGGGGGGAAGGGGGGCGGGAGATAGAGAGGGTGAAAGAAATGGAGGAAGAGGATGGGGGGCGGGGTGGGGGGTGGGGTGGTGGTGGGTAGCAGGAGTGAGAGAATAGGGGAGGAGGGGGAGGGGCCAGCAGAGAGAGAGAGAGAGGGGGAGATGAGTAAGAGAAAAAGAGAGAGAGAGACAGACAGAGAGACAGAGAGAGACAGAGAGAGAGAGAGAGAGAGAGAGATGGGGCAGACGGACAGGCAAAGAGGACTGGAGTGAGAAAGAAGGAAAGAGAAAGAGGTGATTAGATATGGAACAGAAAGACAGAGAGAGACGAAGACAAAGACGGAAACAGATATGGACAGAGAAGGAGAAGAAGAAGAAGAAGAAGAAGAAGAACAACAACAACAACAACAACAACAAGAGCAGCAGCAACAACAACAGCAACAAAACAACAACATCATCAGCAACAACGAGAACAACAACAGCAAGCCGATGCTCAGTGGTAAGAACCACTATCGGGTTTGGGGTTCGATCCCCACAAGACACCAAGGGATAAATAAATGTTCACCCGCCTTATTAAATGCTATGAGCTCAAATGAGAGAACAGAAACATACACTGGAACATAATGACTTTCATGAGTGCTTCCTTGAGAATGAACCCATGTATACATGCCGTTTATGCAGTTCGGGTAAAGAAGATGAATTACATTTTTTGTTATGTTGCCCTGCTTTGTGTAACCTTATACAAAAACTTATTCAACCGAAATATTATAGAGATCCGTCTAATTTTAGGTTCAATTTACTCACGTCTTCAAGACAGGAATGTACTCTGCATAACTTAGCCATATATATATATATGAAGGATTGAAGAGACTACGTACAGTTATCTCGTGAATGTTGTTGAATATTTGTGTTGACTATTTTGGGTGATATGGTTGATATTGTGCTAACAAGTTTTGGTTGATCTGAATTGTCTACTTACTGTGTCATGTCATTTTCTAATTATCATTTATCAATGAATCCCCCTTCAGTAAGGGGCTCTGGCCTTATCTGAATAAAACATTCGTACGTTCGTTCGTTCCTTGAGAATGTGGCACGCCAGATTTCCCAACTTTTGATGACAGCTGTTTGTATGTCTCGAGCCTTGTCGATAACAGAGAGAAATCATCAAAGACAGCATAAGGCAGAGCCTGGCTGCTTGACTGAATAATTATTATCCTTTTTCTCCACCGTTTTCAATCATTTTCATCGCCGTTGATCGCAGTGAAATATGTTAGAAACTGAAAACAGTTGTGGTGTTCACTTCTGTGACCATTCATATTCAGCTATCACAACAACGATCTTCTTCTTTTTCTTCTTCTCCGTTTTTACCCCCGTTATATTGGCAGTCATACTCCGTTTTCAGAGGTGGGGTGGGGTGTATGCCGAGGTATGTTTTTTTTTTCTTTACATAACCCACCAAACGCTGACATGGATCAGAGGATCTTTAACGTGCGTGTGTTTGATTCTCTGTATGCATATACCACACGAACGGGGGGGTTCAGGCACTAACAGGTCTGCACATCTGTTGAGATCGGAAAACTCTCCACACTTTCTTGTTTTACATGACAATGATCTCAAAGTTATCACTCCTGCTTTCATAATTATGGTGAATTTGTGCCAGTCTCCCAGTATGACCCGGTAGATTTGTGAATTGCCTTGAAGACTTGTATGATTTCTCGCCCAGACTCCACGATTGAAAAGTCTGTCTTCTGTGGAATGTTTCGTAGATGATAGTGTTTGGATATATCGAATAAAATGCACGCAATACCGAAGCTGTGTTACCTGAATTCACGTGTCTTTGGCGGGATACCACTCCGCTTATATCACAGATTTGACATAAGTTTGCAGTTGGGCCAACAGCAAAGTGAGAGCTGTGTTATCGATGGTTTCTCCAATGCGACGGGAAATCATCCACAGCTTAGTCTTTTGTGAAGGACCTTGACTGAAATGAAATGAAATTATGGTGCTTAGAGCCTCGCCGACCACTAAGGCCATCTCAAGGCTATCGCCGCGTCAATTACTGCTACAAGGATAAAAAAAAACAACCAATTAAAACGAGTCACCACTTCAAACTTTCCACTCCAAAGTTAAAAAAAACAACCTTCCATAGTTTAAAACCTTCAAATCTGGTTAAAAAGGTTCACTTCTTTTAAGAAGTCCATCAGCGCCCACGGAGGGACATCACGAAACAAAGTCTTCAAAGAAACCGCCGTGTAATGTCTGCGTCTAACGTCATGCAGATCCCAACAGTCAAGGAGCACGTGTTTCACGGTGAGAGGCTCGTCACAGGGAACGCATCGAGGGGCCTCCTCCCCCTTCAACAAGTAAGAATGAGTAAAAAAAAGTGTGCCCCGTACGCAGTCTGCACAGCACAGATTCCTCCTTTCTGTTCTTCACCCCCGAAGGGAGGGTCTCCCCCAGGTCCGGACGGATCTGGAAGAGCTTGTTGTCCATCTGGGTGTTCCACTTCTCTTGCCAAAGATCCTTAACGTAAGTATTGACCTTCCGCTTCATGTCTGTATAGGGTACCAAGGATCTGGACAATTCTTTCTTTACAGCGTTCCTGGCCAGCAGGTCCGCCCTTTCGTTACCACGAATGCCAACATGTCCGGGAACCCAGGCCAACAAGGACCTTGACTATCAAACTAGGAGGCAAAATTGCACTGGCACTTAGTGCTGCAGCCTTGGGGGGCAAGTTGGCCTTTGGGAACCATCCCAACGCCGACTGTCCTACAACCCTCTTGGCCGAGAGAGTGGGGGATGTAACTTGGGCAAGACACTCTCCACTATAATCAAATTCTTGCCCAGATAGTCGGGACAGCAGTTACCTCCTGTGCTGTTCTGGTGTGAAACTGCATGTTTGGTGCGTATCTGTTATGCATGTGTGGGTGTATGTGTGAATGTGTGTCTTCATGTTTTACATTTATTTGCTTATTTATCATCATTGTTGTCTTATTTATTTATTTACTACTACTACTACTACTACTACTACTACTACTACTACTACTACTACTACTACCTTTTTATATTATAATTATTATTTATTTATTTATTTATTTATTTACTTGTTTAAGTACGCTTATCTATTATTTATTCGCCTTTATTTTTCTTTACTTTTTTAAGGCCTGACTAAGCGCGTTGGGTTACGCTGCTGGTCAGGCATCTGCTTGGCAGATGGGGTGTAGCGCATATGGATTTGTCCGAACGCAGTGACGCCTCGGCCTTGAGCTACTGAAACTGAACTGAAATCTGGTGGTCACAGACGGACACGACTGACTATCATATATATATATATATATATATATATATATATATATATATATATATATATATATATATATATATATATATATATATATATATATATATATACTAGGAGACCCAATATCGGTTTGTTTGTTCGTGAGACTGTTGGATCTGGAACCGAGACGGAATGATCGTGGGGGGTGGTTCGTGTGATGTTTGTTGGACAGTCAGGATCCAACGCCGTGAGATTTAAAGTG
>NC_134886.1:4612029-4617029 GCF_041734735.1 Babylonia areolata
CAGACGGGCAGACAGACAGACTGACAAAGATAGGGACAGAGACAGAAAGACTAAGAGTGGAGGTCAGAGACAGACGGGCAGACAGACAGACTGACAAAGATAGGGACAGAGACAGAAAGACTAAGAGTGGAGGTCAGAGACAGACAGGCAGAGAAATAGACAGACATACATACAGGCAGACAGACAGACTGACTGGAAGACAAACAAACAGACAGAGTCTGACAGAAAGACAGGCAGACAGACAGAGTGGAGGTCAGAGACAGACAGACAGACAGACAGACTGGGAGGCAGACACACATGCAGACAGACAGACTTACAGACAGACAGACTGGGAAACAAACAGACAGACAGACAGACAGACAGACTGAAAGACAAACATACAGAAGTCAAACAGAAAGACAAAGACATGGGGATGAGGGTGGGGGGGGTCTAGGGGGCGGGGGGGGGGGGTCGTTAGGTTTGGGTGTGGTGGGGGAAGGGGGGAGGGGGTGGGAGGGGGTGGGGGGAGGGAGGGGAAGGGAAGGCACAAGACAGGCTGAGCAGCATATTCCGTGGCCTGGACATCGGATCCCTGTGTCCCTCTCAGCCCCCCCCTCCCTCCCTCCCTCTCTATCCACCCCCCCCCACCCCGAACTCCCCCCTCCCCCTCCCCCTCCCCCCCGACCCCCCCCCTCCCTCCCTATCATCATCCCTCATCTCTCAACCCTCTCCAAAAATCCCCCATCTCCCATTCACCACCCCCTTACACTCCTCACCCGGTCCTCAACCCACACCCACCCTCCCCCCACATCCGTACCCCCCCACCCCCACCCCACACACACACACACACACCCAACCCCACAATCGTCTCACCACCCCCCTCTGAAAAAGAACGGAGGGGAAGGGGGAGGGGAGGGTGAAAAAAAAAGAGAGAAAGGGGGTGGGGGGGGGGGGGGGTTGGAAATGCAGGGGGTGGAAAAAAAAACCCACACGAAACTCTATTGATTGGAAATGCGAAAAGAGAGAAAGAGGGAAAGAGAGGAAGGGAGGCGCTGTAGAGATGCCATCTGGTTATGTTTGAGTTTAATTTCGTGGGGCTTTCCAGGTTTGGGCGAGAGAGTTCGCGGGGAGAGGGGGGTGTTGCGAGAGAGAGAGACGGAGAGAGAGAGGGGGGAGAGAGAGAAACAGAGAAAGAGAGACAGAGGAAGAGAGAAATTATTGGGCTGGCTAGGGGTTGTGGGGGGTGGGGGTTGGTGTGGGGGGTGGGGAGGGGACGTGGGAAAAGGAGAGGGAGGGAGAGGGAGGGAAGGGTTATTGGAGAGACAGAGAAGAAGAGAGAAGAGAGAGAGAGAGAGAGAGAGAGAGAGAGAGAGAGAGAGAGAGAGAGAGAGAGAGAGAGAGAGGAGAGGAGAGGAACGGAAATCCAGAATGACTAGCGACAGAGGAAAAAGCGGTGGCGTCTGATGGTGTCCATGTCTTTTTCTTTATTTTTCTTTTTCTTTTTTCTTTTTTCTTTTTTTTTTTTTTTTTTTTTGGGGGGGGGGGGTCTAGGGGGGGGGTGAGGAGACGAGGTAGGATAGGGTGATGGGGGTGGGGATGAGGGCCTCTCTCTCTCTCTCTCTCTCTCTCTCTCTTTTTTTTTTTTTTTTTTTTTTTTTTAGTCACTGTTTTCGATACTGCTAGTGCCATACGCCATTTGAAAGAAAGAAAAAAGAAAAAAAAAAGAAATACGAATATCAATTCGGATATTTAAATCAGATGTAGGCCTTGGTCCCATAACTCAAGGGAATTATATATATATTATGTTAATACAAGACAATTATTTGTTGTTGTTCTTGTTGTTTTCCAAGAAGTACTTCACTGCTGAAGAAACAAAACAAAACAGAACAAAACAAAAAAATGGATGGATAAATATTGACATCAATTGGAAGAAAAAGAAAAGGGAAGAACAAAGGAAGGACGGGGAAAAAACTGACAAAGGAGGGAAGGAAGGAAGAAGGAAATAAAGAAAGAAAGGAGGAAATAAAGAAAGAAAGAAAGGAAGGAGGAAATAAAGAAAGAAAGGAAGGAAGAAAGAAAGAAAGAAAGAAAAGAAGGAAGGAGGAAATAAAGAAAGAAAGGAAGGAAGGAGGAAATAAAGAAAGAAAGGAAGGAAGGAGGAAAGAAAGAAAGAAAGGAGGAAAGAAAGAAAGAAAGAAAGAAAGAAAGAAAGGAAGGAGGAAATAAAGAAAGAAAGGAAGGAAGGAGGAAAGAAAGAAAGAAAGGAGGAAAGAAAGAAAGAAAGGAGGAAATAAAGAAAGAAAGGAAGGAAGGAGGAAATAAAGAAAGGAAGGAAGGAGGAAATAAAGAAAGAAAGGAAGGAAGGAGGAAATAAAGAAAGAAAGGAAGGAAGGATGGAGGAAATAGAGAAAGAAAGAAAGGAGAAAATAAAGAAAGGAAGGAAGGAAGGAGGAAATAAAGAAAGGAAGGAAGGAAGAAGGAAGAAAGAAAGAAAGGAAGGAAGGAAGAAAGAAAGAAAGAAAGAAAGAAAGGAAGGAAGGAGGAAATAGAGAAAGAAAGAAAGGAGGAAATAAAGAAAGAAAGGAAGGAAGGAAGAAGGAAATAAAGAAAGGAAGGAAGGAGGAAATAAAGAAAGAAAGGAAGGAAGGAGGAAATAAAGAAAGGAAGGAAGGAAGAAGGAAGAAAGAAAGAAAGGAGGAAACAAAGGAAGGAAGGAAGGAAGGAAGGAAATTAGGGAGGAAGAAAGTAGATAAAGAAGAAAAAGGGAAAACATAAATAAAGCAAAGAGCGAAAGAAGGAAAGAAAAAGAAAGAGAGAGAAAAAAAAACGAATTTAAGAAACAAATAAACACAGAAGACGGAAAGAGAGACAGGGTGAATAAAGAAACGAAAGAAGGACATAAATGAACAAGGGAGGAAAAAGGACTAAAAGAAAGAAAGAAAGAAAGAAAGGAAGGAAGGAAGGAAGGAAGGAAGGGTCGAAATACATAAGAATAAAATAAAATAACACAAATGAAAGGCAGAAAGGGCTGAAGGGAAAAAAGAGGACGGCACAGAAATGTCAAGAAACACGGAGGGAGAAAATTAGACGACAGAAAATTGAAAGAAGAAAGGAAAGGAAAAGGAGAGAGAGAAAAAAAAAAACCCAAAAAACCCCAAAAAAACCGCCATGCAATAGAAGGGAAAGCAGAAAACGGAAGAAAGAAGGGGCATTAAGAAAGAAAGAAAGAAACAAACAAGGAAGCAAAAAAAAAAAAAAAAAAAAAATCCAATCAAGGAATCTGCCTGAGACACACTATACATCCTTTTACAAACTATAAAGATAATACACAGATAGACAGACAGACAGACAGACAGACAGAGAGACAGATAGAAAGAGAGATGGACGGATGGGCAGATAGTTAAAAGTGAGGGTGAGATACATAGATCTACAGACAGACATACAGACAGACATACAGACAGATAGAAAGAAAGATAGATAGATGGATGGACAGATAGATAAAAAGTGAGAGTGAGAACATACATCTACAGATAGATAGACAGACAGACATACAGACAGATAGATAGAAATACAGATAGATGGTTGGATAGATAGATAAAAAGTGACAGTGACAGATATAGATGCAAAATAGACAGACAGACATACAGACAGATAGAAAGATAGATGGACAGATAGATAGATAAAAAGTCAAGAGTGAAAGACATAGATGCACAGATAGACAGACAGACAGACAGACAGACAGACAGATAGATGGATGGATAGATAAAAAGAAAGTGAGAGTGAGAGACATAGATGCACAGACAGACAAACAGACAGAGCTACAGATAGAGATAGATAGATAGATAGACAGACAGATAGATAGAATGGGATTGTGCTTCCTTGTTTTCACACCTATCTGCCTACAGTCTATTTCATTCTCTTTTTTTATTTTCACACACACACACACACACACACACACACACACACACACACACACACAACACACACACACACACACACACACACACACACACACACACACACATATCAACAAGACAGAGAGAAGAGAGAGAGAGAGAGGAGAGGAGTGTGGGTGGGGAGAAAGACAAACACGAAAGGGGGGAACAGTGAAGACTGTGAGACACACTGATACAGCGAAATGAACAAGCAGGAAACAGTGGGAATGGTTGGGTCTGGATCCAAACATCTCATCTTCTTCCCTCCACCAAACTCTGTGTTTCTTTCTCCCCCCCCCCCCCTTTTTCCACGCTCCACGCCACAAAAACAACTCTCCCCCCCTCCCACAACCACCCCCCCCCACCTCCGCCCCCCCCCCCCCCTCTACCCAAACAGAAACAAAGCCATCCTCTGTCGCTCTCAGTCACTCATACCCACACCTTACAGCTATCAAATTTTCTATCACTTGTTTTATATCCTTTTTCCAAGGAAAACGAGACACTTGCTGTTTCTGGGTCAGCCAAATAGCCAATGACTCTGCACGAGGAATAGTAGTAGTAGTAGTAGCAGTAGTAGTAGTAGTAGCAGTAGTATCTACTATCGCTCATGGAGTCCAGCCACATAATTGTAACAATAAACCCCCCGCCACGCCCAAACAATCACACCAAGCAAGCCTACGTCTGTGTGATCAAGTTCGTCACTATCTCACTCCCCCAAAAACTATCAAACAGTTTCGGTCTGGGAGTCATGACATAGCCCAGTGAACAAGTGAGTCTTGTTCAACTGAGCAGTTCGTCTGTCAGTCAGTCAGTCGACACGTGGGGGCCGTGAGTTTCCCAGTCAAAGTCCACGAGCTGTCCTGACCCCCCCAAAAAAACAAGGAGCTAGCTGCTGGCTTGCTGAGTGTGCGACAACACTGCATGTTTTCCTCTTCACTGGGGTGGTTAGGGTGTGTGTGTGTGGGGGGGGGGGGGGGGGGAGGGGGTGTTAGAAAGGCAGAATAAACAGTGGGTGGGGTAGGAATGGTAGTTCTTGTAAGGGGTGGGGGGGGGGGGGGAGAGAAGAGGGGAGGGGAGGGGGAGGAG
>NC_134886.1:4627029-4629529 GCF_041734735.1 Babylonia areolata
TGTGTGTGTCTGTCTATCTGTGTGTGTGTGTGTGTGTGTGTGTGTGTGTGTGTGTGTGTGCGTTTGTGTGTGTTTGTGTGTGTCTGCGCGTGTGCCCGCGGACGCGGTGTGTGTGTGTGTGCGTGCTTGTTTGTGCGTAAAAGAACGCGAATAACCATGTGTGCATGTATGAGTGCGTACATGATTATGTTTGCTCAAGCCAGTGCGGGCTACCTACCTATAATCATGTATGCGTACATACGTGCGCGTCAGTGCTCATGTGTGTGTGTGTGTGTGTGTGTGTGTGTGTGTGTGTGTGTGTGTGTGTGTGTGTGTGTGTTCGTGTGTCTAAGAACGTGTATAATTATGTGTGCATGTATGTGTGCGTGTGCATATGTTTGTGGAAGCATGTCCGGCGAACGCACTTAATAATCATGTATGCGTACATACGTGCGCGTCAATGTTCCTATGTTTGTGCGTGTGTGTGTGCGCGCGCGCGTGTGTGTGCGTGCGTGTGTGCGTGCGTGCGTGTTCGTGTGTCCAAGCACACGTATAAGTATGTGTGTGTGTGCATGTGTTTGTTGTGCAAGCCTGTGGCCGTGCGCACTTACAATTATATATGCGTACATACGTGCGCGTCAGTGCTCGTGTGTGTGTGTGTGTGTGTGGTGTGTGTGTGTGTGTGTTCCTGTGTCCAAGAACGTGTAGAAGTATGTGTGTGTATGTGTGTGTGAGTGCGCATATGTTTGTGCAAGCTTCTGCGGCGCACGCACTTATAATCATGTAGGCGTACACACACACACACGTGTTTGTGTGTGTGTGTGTGTGTGTGTGTGTGTGTGTGTGTGTGTGTGTGTGTGTGTGTGTGTGTGTGTGTGTGTGTTGGCCTACACCAAGCCTAGAGACCTACCCAATGTTGCTGGACAAAAATGCCGCAAGGTGTTTTCGTTGCATACATCTCCATATTGACGGCAACAGAGCTGAGCCGTTTGTAAATATATGGAACTCGCCAAAGGGGGCTCTGTTCTAATTTTGTTAGGAGAGGAGAGGAGGAGAGACAAGGGAAAGAGAGAGATAAAAAAAAGAGAGAGAGAGAGAGGAGAGAGGGAGGAGGAGAGAGGGAATAACAAAATGCCCAAACAAAATGTTTCCTAATTATTGCACCGTTTTTTGTGGGGTTTTTTTTTGTTGTTGTTGTTGGGTCTTTTTTTTATTTTTTTGTTGTTGTTGTTGTTGCTGTTTGTTTTGTTATTTCCTTATGAGCTCGCCGCATGAGCCCCTAATGTGAAAGATGATTTTTTTTTCCCCAGGCTGGATACTGCCTGTATGAGCAGTTGGGGGGTGGGGGGGGGGGGGAGAAGGAAAGAGCAAAATAATAATAATAATAATAATACAGGGCCTGTCAAGAGGACACGGTGATGTTGTTGTCTCGCGTGGCTAGCAAGCACCATTAATGAATATGCATGAAGAAAAGCGGAGGACACATGTTACCTTTGTTAAGGGAGAGAGAGAGAGAGAGCAGACACACAGAGATGGACCAGTCAGCGCACCAGCATGCACACACACACACACACACACACACACACACACACACACACACAAATAAAGAAACCAGAAATGGTTTTAGAAAGTCGATAATTAACACAACGTAGCATGAGGATGGAGAATGATTTCAATTCGTTATGTTGTTGACGTCATTAATGGACAAATTCGGAACAGAATCCGTCAGTTGCATGACCTTTTTTTTTCTTTTTCTTTTTCACACACAGAGACAATGACAATGACAATGACAAATGTTTTATTGAGGGTAAAATGGATAAGCTGGAAGCTTCTTTACACCATGCCCTCACACACGCATACACACACATTGTAATAAATGAAATAAGTATGAATAATAAATGACATAGAACAAACCAAATAGATGATAATAGTTACATAAATGGATGAATCAAAGACTACAATTACAGAAACATGAAAATCATACAAAACATTACCACATGAAAATCTTCAAACACACACGTGTGTGCACCGTGACGCAGGCATCATACACATAATCTCGAACACACAAGTACACAGAGATACACACGCATACTTACACTCGCCGATTTTCCTTGCTTACACACTTTTGGAGAACAATTAATCAAAGTACGTTGGCTTACTAGGATCTCATCATAAGCTTTGATTTTGCTGGTACTAATTACATTTTGTTGCATCAGATATTTTTGATACGATTTTTGAAAGATGCTAAAGTAGATCTATTTCTAAGACACTCGGGGATTTCATTCCACAGTTTACCACCAGATGGACCAGTGAGCGCACCAGCACGCACACACACACACACACACACACACACACACACACACAAACAACAACGACGACGACGACAACGATGATGGTGATGAGGAGGAAGAAGATGATGACGATGTCCACCCACCATTATTATCACTGCTGTTATCATTATTATTATCATCATCATTCTTCTTCTTCTTCTTCTTCTTCGTCTTCTTCCTTGTCGTCGTCG
>NC_134886.1:4634529-4637029 GCF_041734735.1 Babylonia areolata
CGAGGGGTCGTCGATGGCCTATGCTCCACCAGGAGCGATGGGCAAAATGAACGGAATGAAGGTGAAACAGGCTGTGTGCGTTCCACCCTCTTCCGCCCCCCACTACCTCCCCCCCCCCACCTCCACACCTCCCTCCCTCCAAGAAAAACAGTAAAGTTTCAAAAACTTGCTTTTACAGAAGTGTATAAGAAAAACAGTATATACATACTGACAAAACACAAAAAAATGACGTTATTGAACCGTCACGATGAAAACTATACATGCCTCAAAGGCAGTGCGTGGTCGCTTTTGTGCGCATGTGCCTGTATATCCATTTGTGTGGGGTGGGGGTGGGGGGGAGGGGTTCGGGGGGGAGTGGATGGTGAGAGGAGTGGGTGTCAAGGGGTGTATGTGTGCGTATGTGCGTACGTGCGTGTGTGTGTCTGTGTGTGAAAAAGAGTGAGTGAAAGAGAAGAGAGAGAGAGCGTGTGTGTGTGTGTGTGTATGTGTGTGTGTGTGTGTGTGTGTGTGTGTGTGTGTGTGTGTGTGTGTGTGTGTGTGTTCACAAACTCATATGCGAGAGAGAGCGGGGTGGTGTGTGTATGTGTTTGTATGTTTATTTGAGCGTGCGCGCATGTGTGTGTGTGTGTGTGTGTGTGTGTGTGTGTGTGTGTGTGTGTGTGTGTGTGTGTGTGTGTGTGTGTGTGTGTGTGTGTGTGTGTGCGTGCGTGTGCGGTTTTGTTTTTGGTTGTTGTTGTTTTTGTGTGTGTGTGTGTGTGTGTGTACTTGGGTCTGCTTACATGAGAGACATATGCAGAATGAGAAACAGAGAGAGAGAGAGAGAGAGAGAGAGAGAGAGAGAGGAAAAGACAGACTGAGAGATAGAGAGAGCAGGAAACAGAGACAGATACATAGGGACATAGACAAGCAAGCAAAAAAAAAAAAAAACCAAAACAAAACAAACAAAAAAACAAAAAACAAAGACAGAATCAAACTTGACCCATCCTTTCACACGATCCAGGCTCACAGGTGAGTCTTTGAGATATCATCCAAACTTGTGTTCCACGCGAAGTACCAATCACACAAGAATCATCTCCCTTTCTTCTCGACAGCACAGCACAAGGGGGCGCAATTCAAAAGCCGGTGATGCTGGGCGTAAAGCCTCCCCTGCAACAACTTGCCCACAGGGAGGAGAACTATTTAGCTACACACCTGCACCTGGAAATAGCCATGGAAACAGACGGGCGCAATAGCCGAGTGGTTAAAGCGTTGGACTGTCAATCTGAGGGTCCCGGGTTCGAATCACGGTGACGGCGCCTGGTGGGTAAAGGGTGGAGATTTTTACGATCTCCCGTGTCAACATATGTGCAGATCTGCTAGTGCTTGAACCCCCTTCGTGTGTATATGCAAGCAGAAGATCAAATACGCACGTTAAAGATCCTGTAGTCCATGTCAGCGTTCGGTGGGTTGTGGAAACAAGAACATACCCAGCATGCACACCCCCGAAAACGGAGTATGGCTGCCTACATAGCGGGGTAAAAACGGTCATGCACGTAAAAGCCCACTCGTGTGCATACGAGTGAACGCAGAAGAAGAAGAAGAAGCCATGGAAACACCGCAACGCGATTCGTGATATATGCCGTCTGATGGTTCAAATAATCTTTCATTGTACAACAGTACACATGATGGACTAGAGTGATGGCCTAGAGGTAACGCGTCCGCCTAGGAAGCGAGAGAATCTGAGCGCGCTGGTTCGAATCACGGCACAGCCCCCGAAATTTTCTCCCCCTCCACTATACCACTGAGTGGTGGTCTGGACGCTAGTCATTCGGATGAGACGATAAACCGAGGTCCCGTGTGCAGCATGCATTTAGCGCAGGTAAAAAAAAAAAAAAACCCACGGCAACAAAAGGGTTGTTCCTGGCAAAATTCTGTAGAAAAATCCACTTCAGTAGGAAAAACAAATAAAACTGCACACAGGAAAAAATACAAAAAAAAAAAAATGGGTGGCGCTGTAGTATGGCGACGCGCTCTCCCTGGGGAGAGCAGCCCGAATTTCACACAGAGAAATCTGTTGTGATAAAAAAAAGAAATAACAAATACAAATGATTACAATTCAATCAATGACAACAGGGCATCAACAAGCTTAAAGCTTATACTGTGCTCACAACGTTGCACTTCAATTTTAACCTGGCGGCTGATGAACCATATTATCAATTATATCAAATAACATTCATAAACAGTGAGTAATGATATAATGAAATAAAACAAATGTACTAATAGTACATATTATAGTAAAATAACGCTAATATCAATATTAAAATGAGATTAAATTTATTGTCACCAGAGGAATCGGCCTGATAGAAGAGAAACACGAAGGGAAAAATAAAAATAAATTTTGAAGAATGGTGGGTAAGGTGGTGGGGGAGGGGGAACAGAGGGGAGAGGAGAAATTCTGACAGATCTTTGGCCAATCCATTCAACTTTGAATATTTGGTCAGTCAAATAAATCCAAAACATA
>NC_134886.1:4649529-4652029 GCF_041734735.1 Babylonia areolata
GTAACGCAACGCGATGCAATACAATACATGCAATGTAAGGCAACGCAATGCAATATATGCAATGTAACGCAACGCGATGTAATACAATACATGCAATGTAACGCAATGCAATGCAGTGCAATACATGCAAATGTAACGTAACGCAATGCAATACAGTATATGCAATGTAACGCAACGCAACGCAATATATGCAATGTAACGTAACGTAACGTAACGTAACGCAATGCAATACAGTCTATGCAATGTAACGCAACGCAACGCAATACAGTGTAGGTCTGGTTACGAAGGCGGGACACGATCACCACCCCGGAATGGCGATGTTGAATCGGCATCTTGCACAAGAAATGTTCCAGCAGATATGAACGAGGTCACATCGAGCATCAGCGTATGAGACAGATCAGCTGATGCTTTTTCTTCAATTTTTGACTCACTTGTGTAAACAAAGTGAGTATGTTTTAACCCGGTGTTCGGTTGTCTCTGTGTGTGTGTGTGTGTGTGTGTGTGTTTGTGTGTGTGTGTGTCCGTGTGTCTGTGTGTCCGTTGTAAACTTTAACATTGACATTTTCTCTGCAAATACTTGACACAAAATTTGGCATAAAAATAGGAAAAGTTCAGTTCTTTCCAGTCATCTTGTTTAAAACAATATTGCACCTCTGGGATGGGCACACAAAAATTAAAAAAAAAGAAGCCTAATTATATGCAAACTGCATTTAGTGTTATATTTATATTTTTTTGTATTCTCTAAACTTGGCACTTTGACCTCTTATTCTGACCCAACAACAAGAGGAGTCATTATTATCATTTTTTCTTCAAACAGGAACTTCTTTTGCTAAGCATGGAAGTTTTATTTATTTTGCAAACGTTTTGGTGCAGATAGTAAAAAAAAAAAGGGGGAAATTACTCTGTAATTAATGCTAGGGGACTTAATTTATCACAAGTGAGTCTTGAAGGCCTTGCCTCGACGACGACAACAACGATAACGATGCTGATGTTGCTGATGATGATGACGATGATGCCGATGACGCCAATGATGACGATGATGATGATCATCATCATCAGAAACATCGTCTTTGTCATCCTCGCCCATCATCGTCATCATCACCACAACCATCGGCAACAAAAACGACCATATTGTCAACAGCAATAAACAGTCATCGTCGTTTGTGTCACCACTGGTCATCATCACCGTCATCATCACCGTCATCTTGTCCACGTTCTTTTCTGCAAGACTGACATGAATACGATCGTCACCCTCGTCCTCGTTTTTATCTCTTTTCTTCATATCATCATCATTATTATTATTATTACTAACTTAATCTCGTCTTCATTCTCTTTGTCATTATAACCATTACCCGCATCAATGTATCTATATACATATAGGCTTATAGCTTTGTTAATTTCCTCTTCGCCTTTGCAGCGAAGAGTGGTTAGCAGTAATGGCAGTTGCAGTCCTATACAGCAGTGCCGCTGATTAACATATATTAATGTGCTGATATTAATATAGCGCTGAATCTTGTGCAGAGACAAATCAAAGCGCTTTCGCACCAGTCATTCACACGCATGCATAACTCTAAAACTGGAGAAACTGAAGACAAGGAAGAGGCAGGGAAGGGAGGCTATCTTGGGAAAGAGGTGGCCGGGTTTTTAATTAAGGCCAGACTTGAAAGAGCTGAGTGCGGAGACCTGACGAAGCGAACGAGGAAGTTCATATATACAACAATGAGAGGAAGGAGAGCTAGAACAAGAACAAGGACAAGGACAAGAACAAGAACAATCACAGCAAACGGCAGCAATAACTGCGACCAGAACTACAACAACATCATCCACATCAGTTCAAAACTATCGACCGACCCAACAACCCCCCCCTCACCTCCCTCTCTTTGTGAATGTGTGCAGTGAGGTTGCGGATGTAAGACAGGACAGTTTGTGTGATTTGTTCAATGTCAGAGTTCAACAGAAAGCCACAAGCATTTCAAATGACAACGGCCATACGCTGGCAAATAACTATCAAACTCCTACCTTCACGCAAACGTTTCTGTGTTCCAAAATTCAAAGCAAACGGAACCAAACGCAGCTTTATTCCAATGTCTTTCTTCTTTTTCTTCTTCTTCTGCGTTCGTGGCCTTCAACTCCCACGTTCACTCGTATATACACGAGTGGGCTTTTTACGTGTATGACCGTTTTTACCCCGCCATGTAGGCAGCCATACTCCGTTTTCGGGGGGGTGCATGCTGGGTATGTTCTTGTTTCCATAACCCACCGAACGCTGACATGGATTACAGGATCTTTAACGTGCGTATTTGATCTTATGCTTGCGCATACACACGCAGGGGGTTCAGGCACTGGCAGGTCTGCACATATGTTGACCTGGGAGATCGTAAAAATCTCCACTCTTTACCCACCAGGCGCCGTCACCTTGATTCGAACCCGAGACCCTCAGATCGAAAGTCCAACGCTTTAACCATTCGGCTATGGCGCCCGTCATTCCAGTGTCAATCCA